>NC_079189.1:609403560-609703560 GCF_029499605.1 Hyla sarda
TAGTATATACATGTATTACAGTATATACATGTATTACAGTATTATAGCATATACATGTATTATAGTATTATAGCATATACATGTATTATAGTATTATAGCATATACATGTGTTATAGTATTATAGTATATACATGTATTATAGTATATACATGTATTATAGTATTAGAGTATATACATGTATTATAGTATTATAGTATATACATGTATTATAGTATATACATGTATTATAGTATTATAGTATATACATGTATTATAGTATTATAGTATATACATGTATTATAGTATTATAGTATATACATGTATTATAGTGTATATGTCAGAGGACGGTGACTGTAGGTGTCTATGTGGATAAGAAGATGTATGGACACCGACAATAACAGGACAAAATACACTAAATGTCTGTATTATAGTATATACATGTATTATAGTATATACATGTATTATAGTATTATAGTATATACATGTATTATAGTATATACATGTATTATAGTATTATAGTATATACATGTATTATAGTATTATAGTATATACATGTATTATAGTATTATAGTATATACATGTATTATAGTATTATAGTATATACATGTATTATAGTATTATCGTATATACATGTATTATAGTATTATAGTATATACATGTATTATAGTATTATAGTATATACATATATTATAGTATTATAGTATATACATGTATTATAGTATATACATGTATTATAGTATTATCGTATATACATGTATTATAGTGTTATAGTATATACATGTATTATAGTGTTATAGTATATACATGTATTATAGTGTTATAGTATATACATGTATTAGTGTTATAGTATATACATGTATTATAGTGTTATAGTATATACATGTATTATAGTATTATAGTATATACATGTATTATAGTATTATCGTATATACATGTATTATAGTATTATCGTATATACATGTATTATAGTATTATCGTATATACATGTATTATAGTATTATAGTATATACATGTATTATAGTATATACATGTATTATAGTATTATCGTATATACATGTATTATAGTATTATAGTATATACATGTATTATAGTATATACATGTATTATAGTATTATAGTATATACATGTATTATAGTATTATAGTATATACATGTATTATAGTATTATAGTATTTACATGTATTATAGTATTATAGCATATACATGTATTATAGTATATACATGTATTATAGTATTATAGTATATACATGTATTATAGTATATACATGTATTATAGTATAGCATATACATGTATTATAGCATATACATGTATTATAGTATTATAGCATATACATGTATTATAGTATTATAGTATATACATGTATTATAGTATTATAGTATATACATGTATTATAGTATTATAGTATATACATGTATTATAGTATTATAGTATATACATGTATTATAGTATATACATGTATTATAGTGTTATAGTATATACATGTATTATAGTGTTATAGTATATACATGTATTATAGTATATACATGTATTACAGTATTATAGCATATACATGTATTATAGTATTATAGCATATACATGTATTATAGTATTATAGCATATACATGTGTTATAGTATTATAGTATATACATGTATTATATAGTATTATAGTATATACATGTATTATAGTATTATAGTATATACATGTATTATAGTATTATAGTATATACATGTATTATAGTATTATAGTATATACATGTATTATAGTATTATAGTATATACATGTATTATAGTATTATAGTATATACATGTATTATAGTATATACATGTATTATAGTATTATAGTATATACATGTATTATAGTATTATAGTGTATACATGTATAATAGTATTATAGAGTATACATGTATTATAGTATTATAGAGTATACATGTATTATAGTATTATAGTATATACATGTATTATAGTATTATAGTATATACATGTATTATAGTATATACATGTGTTATAGTATTATAGCATATACGTGTATTATAGTATTATAGTATATACATGTATTATAGTATTATAGTATATACATGTATTATAGTATTATAGTATATACATGTGTTATAGTGTATACATGTATTATAGTATTATAGTATATACACGTATTATAGTATAATAGTATATACATGTATTATAGTATATACATGTATTATAGTATTATAGTGTATACATGTATAATAGTATTATAGAATATACATGTATTATAGATTTATAATATAAACATGTATTATAGTAGATATATGTATTATAGGATTATAGTATATACATGTATTATAGTATTGTAGTATATACATGTATTATAGTATTATAGTATATACATGTATTATAGTATTATAGCATATACATGTATTATAGTATTATAGTATATACATGTATTATAGTATATACATGTATTATAGTATTATAGTATATACATGTATTATAGTATTATAGTATATACATGTATTATAGTATTATAGTATATACATGTATTATAGTATTATAGTATATACATGTATTATAGGATTATAGTATATACATGTATTATAGTATATATACATGTATTATAGTATATATACATGTATTATAGTATTATAGTATATACATGTATTATAGTATAGTATATACATGTATTATAGTATTATAGTATATACATGTATTATAGTATTATAGTGTATACATGTATTATAGTATTATAGTATATACATGTATTATAGTATATACATGTATTATAGTATTATAGTATATACATGTATTATAGTATTATAGTATATACATGTATTATAGTAGTATAGTATATACATGTATTATAGTATATACATGTATATACATGTATTATAGTATATACAGTGACCCCCCCGACCTACGATGGCCCCGACATATGATGAAATCGACAGACGATGCTTTTTTATGTCGGGGCCATCGCATTAAGTGCTATCCGGCAGTGCAAAATGCTTAAGCTGCCGGATAGCAGCTTAATGTTCCCCGTGTGGTGCGGTAAGTATTACTTACTCCTCCATGATGCTCCGGGGTGCCCTCCGGGTCC
Organism: Hyla sarda; assembly: GCF_029499605.1. NCBI lineage: Eukaryota > Metazoa > Chordata > Amphibia > Anura > Hylidae > Hyla > Hyla sarda. The sequence goes on from NC_079189.1 coordinate 609,406,591, forward strand.
AGCGCTGGTCTTCTGGTGTCTTTCCGGCCCTCTCCGATGACGTCAATACGCTGCTGCGCACGTCATCTAATAGGAATGGTGTACGCAGCGGCGTAGTGACGTCGCTACGCAGGCCCAGTAAGGCCTTACGGAAGACAGCAGAGGACCGGAGAAGACAGCGGAGGACCGGAGAAGACAGCGGAGGACCGGAGAAGACAGAAGAGGACCGGAGAAGACAGCAGAGGACCGGAGAAGACAGCGGAGGACCGGAAAAGACAGCAGAGGACCGGAGAAGACAGCGGAGGACCGGAGAAGACAGAAGAGGACCGGAGAAGACAGAAGAGGACCGGAGAAGACAGCGGAGGACCGGAAAAGACAGCAGAGGACCGGAGAAGACAGCGGAGGACCGGAGGAGACAGCGGAGGACCGGAGGAGACAGCGGAGGACCGGAGGAGACAGCGGAGGAACGGAGAAGACAGCGGAGGACCGGAGAAGACAGCGGAGGACAGGAGAAGACAGCAGAGGACCGGAGAAGACAGCAGAGGACCGGAGAAGACAGCAGAGAACCGGAGAAGACAGCAGAGAACCGGAGAAGACAGCGGAGGACCGGAGAAGACAGCGGAGGACCGGAGAAGACAGAAGAGGACCGGAGAAGACAGCAGAGGACCGGAGAAGACAGCGGAGGACCGGAAAAGACAGCAGAGGACCGGAGAAGACAGCGGAGGACCGGAGAAGACAGAAGAGGACCGGAGAAGACAGAAGAGGACCGGAGAAGACAGCGGAGGACCGGAAAAGACAGCAGAGGACCGGAGAAGACAGCGGAGGACCGGAGGAGACAGCGGAGGACCGGAGGAGACAGCGGAGGAACGGAGAAGACAGCAGAGGACCGGAGAAGACAGCGGAGGACCGGAGAAGACAGCGGAGGACCGGAGAAGACAGCGGAGGACCGGAGAAGACATCGGAGGACAGGAGAAGACCAGGAGAGCCCAGCGGAGGCCCGAGGTCACCATCGCGAGCAGCGGGAACAGGTGAGTACAGCTTCCTATACTTTACATTGCACGAATCCCTCAACATACGATGGATTCGACAAACGATGGCTCGTTTGGAACGAATTACCATCGTATGTTGAGGGACCACTGTATATGTGTATTAAAGTATTATAGCATATACATGTATTATAGTATTATAGCATATACATGTATTATAGTATTATAGTATATACATGTATTATAGCATATACATGTATTATAGTATTATAGTATATACATGTATTATAGCATTATACTATATACATGTATTATAGTATTATAGTATATACATGTATTATAGCATATACATGTATTATAGTATTATAGTATATACATGTATTATAGCATATACATGTATTATAGTATTATAGTATATACATGTATTATAGCATTATACTATATACATGTATTATAGTATTATAGTATATACATGTATTATAGCATATACATGTATTATAGTATTATAGTATATACATGTATTATAGCATTATACTATATACATGTATTATAGTATATACAGGTATTATAGTATTATAGTATATACATGTATTATAGTATTATAGTATATACAAGTATTATAGTATATACAGGTATTATAGCATTATAGTATATACATGTATTATAGTGTTATAGTATATACATGTATTATAGTGTTATAGTATATACATGTATTATAGTATTATAGTATATACAGGTATTATAGCATTATAGTATATACATGTATTATAGTATTATAGTATATACATGTATTATAGTATTATCGTGTATACATGTATTATAGTATATACATCTATTATAGTATTATAGTATATACATGTATTATAGTATTATAGCATATACATGTATTATAGTATATGCATGTATTATAGTGTATATGTCAGAGGACGGTGACTGTAGGTGTCTATGTGGATAAGAAGATGTATGGACACCGACAATAACAGGACAAAATACACTAAATGTCTGTATTATAGTATATACATGTATTATAGCATTATAGTATATACATGTATTATAGTATATACATGTATTATAGTATATACATGTATTATAGTATTATAGTATATACATGTATTATAGTATTATAGTATATACATGCATTATAGTATATACATGTATTATAGTATTATAGTATATACATGTTTTATAGTATTATAGTATATACATGCATTATAGCATTATAGTGTATACATGTATTATAGTATATACATGTATTATAGTATTATAGTATATACATGTATTATAGTGTATACATGTAGTATAGTATTATATTATATACATGTATTATAGTATTATAGTATATACATGTATTATAGTATTATAGTATATACATGTATTATAGTATTATAGTATATACATGTATTATATAGTATTATAGTATATACATGTATTATAGTAGTATAGTATATACATGTATTATAGTATTATAGTATATACATGTATTATAGTATTATAGTATATACATGTATTATAGTATTATAGTATATACATGTATTATAGTATTATAGAATATACATGTATTATAGTATTATAGTATATACATGTATTATAGTATTATAGTATATAGTATATACATGTATTATAGTATAGACATGTATTATAGTATTATAGTATAGACATGTATTATAGTATTATAGTATAGACATGTATTATAGTATATACATGCATTATAGTATTATAGCATATACATGTATTATAGTATTATAGCATATACATGTATTATAGTATTATAGCATATTCATGTATTATAGTATTATAGTATATACATGTATTATAGTATTATAGTATATACATGTATTATAGTATTATAGTATATACATGTATTATAGTATATACATGTATTATAGTATATACATGTATTATAGTATATACATGTATTATAGTATTATAGTATATACATGTATTATAGTATATACATGTATTATAGTATTATAGTATATACATGTATTATAGTATATACATGTATTATAGTATTATAGTATATACATGTATTATAGTATTATAGTATATACATGTATTATAGTATTAAAGTATATACATGTATTATAGTATTATAGCATATACATGTATTATGCAATTGCGCAAAACATTTAGAACATTGAAGTGGTGTAAAGCCAATGATAAATGTCCCCCAATGAGTATACATACAGTCATGGCTGTAAATGTTGGCACCCCTGACATTTTTCAAGAAATTAAGTATTTCTCACAGACAAGGATTGAAGTAACATGTTTTGCTATATACACATTTATTCCCTTTGTGTGTATTGGAACTAAACCAAAAAAAGGGAGGAAAACAATCAAATTGGACATAATGTCACCAAACTCCAAAAATGGGCTGGAAAAAATTATTGGCACCCTTTCAAAATTGTGAATAAATAAGATTGTTTCAAGCATGTGATGCTCCTTTAAACTCACCTGGGGCAGGTAACAGGTGTGGGCAATATAAAAATCACACCTGAAAGCAGATAAAAAGGAGAGAAGTTCACTTAGTCTTTGCATTGTGTGTCTGTGTGTGCCACACTAAGCATGGACAACAGAAAGAGAAGAGAACTGTCTGAGGGCTTGAGAACCAAAATTGTGGAAAAAATATCAACAATCTCAAGGTTACAAGTCCATCTCCAGAGATCTAGATTTGCCTTTGTCCTCAGTGCGCAACATTATCAAGAAGTTTGCAACCCATGGCACTGTAGCTAATCTCCCTGGGCATGGAAGAAAGACAAAAATTGATGAAAGGTGTCAACGCAGGATAGTCCAGATGGTGGACTATCCTGGACTATATAAAGATATTCAAGCTGTTCTGCAGGCTCAGGGAGCATCAGTGTCAGCGCGAACTATCCGTCGACATTTAAATGAAACGCTATGGCAGGAGATCCAGGAGGACCCCACTGCTGACACAGAGACATTAAAAAGCAACACTACATTTTGCCAGGATGAACTGGAGTAAACCAAAATCCTTCTGGGAAAACGTCTTGTGGACAGATGAGACCAAGATAGAGCTTTTTGGTAAAGCAGATCATTCTACTGTTTACCGAAAAATGGTATGAGGCCTACAAAGAAAAGAACACAGTACCTACAGTGAAATATGGTGGAGGTCAATGATGTTTTAGGTTGTTTTGCTGCCTCTGTCACTGGGTGCCTTGAATGTGTACAAGACATCATGAAATCTGAGGATTACCAACGGATTTTGGGTCGCACTGTACAGCCCAGTGTCAGAAAGCTGGCTTCGTGTCCGAGATCTTGGGTCTTCCAGCAGGACAATGACCCCAAACATACGTCAAAAAGCCCCCAGAAATGGATGGCAACAAAGCGCTGGAGAGTTCTGAAGTGGGAGCAATGAGTCCAGTTCTAAATCCTATTGAACACCTGTGAAGAGATCTTAAAATTGCTGTTGGGAAAAGGCACCTTCCAATAAGAGACCTGGAGCAATTTGTAAAGGAAGAGTGGTCCAACATTCCGGCTGAGAGGTGTAAGAAGCTTATTGATGGTTATAGGAAATTATTTCAGTAATTTTTTCCAAAGGGTGTGCAACCAAATATTAAGTTAAGGGTGCCAATAATTTTGTCCAGCCCATTGAGTTTGGTGACATTATGTCCAATTTGCTTTTTTTCCCTCCCTTTTTTGGCTTAGTTCCAATACACACAAAGGGAATAAACATGTGTATAGCAAAACATGTGTTACTGCAATCCTTTTCTGTGAGAAATACTTCATTTTCTAGAAAAATTTCAGGCCATGGCTGTATTAAAAAAAAAAAAAAAAAAATATATATATATATATATATATATATATATATAGAACTTGAGGCGATAGGCAGCACTTCCGATAGAATAAATGTGGTGCAAGCAGTCTAGGGACCCTGGTCTTGGGTCCAATTCATACAAGACATAAAGGATGACCGCAGCACTCAAAAGTAGTGAAAAATCAAAAAAGTGGCTTTATTCCAAAAGCAAACAGCAGCGACGTTTCGGTGTTCTCACAACACCATTCTCTCAGCTTGAGAATGGTGTTGTGAGAACACCGAAACGTCGCTGCTGTTTGCTTTTGGAATAAAGCCACTTTTTAGATTTTTCACTACTTTTGAGTGCTGCGGTCATCCTTTATGTCTTTTTTATATATATATATATATATTTCCCTAGCGTCCCTCAGCAGCAGAATGTGGGGTGTCTCCGCCCCTGTGAGCAAAGTAGGACATGGGATTTTTTTAATGAATAAATGAAAAAAAACCTAAGGACCTCCCCCCTCAGCCGGTATAAATCACCAGGCTCACACCAGGACAGTGAGTTTTTGTCTGTCCTAGTGTGAGCATGGACTTCCAAGCTCCCTCGTATTGTGATTTTAACAGGGGTAGCATGTTCTGATGTGCGGCGCCATCTTGTTGTGGTCTGGAGAAGGAACTGTTTCTCCGGACTCCACCATTTCCTGTTTGGGGGCCATTTTACTGTAGCCCATAGAGAGTTAAGCTGATATGTCACTTCCGATCCAGAGGATCTGCAGATGCGGCCGCAAATATCCTTTTATTCAGGAGAACTTTTTTATTTTTATTACTTACATGTTAAAGAAGTGTAACCTTGTAAGGTTATGAGGATTAACCTCATAGTTATTTAAGATAGTTTATTTAAAGTATTTTTTCCTTTACTGTCGGGTTCGTGACCGGGAAGTGGGCGGGGCTTCTCCCTGGCATGATTTTGCCAGCTATTTAATCACAAACAGCAATATGTAAATCTGAAAGGGGGGGGGGGCCCTTTCAGATTTACATATTGCTGTTTGTGATTTCTTTCAGTTGTAAAGATCTGAAGCCTAGGTATTTCCCTCTGAGGGTGGATATGTTTATACTTGATATTGAATTTTTTTTTCTATATATTTAAATTTTTAGTTTGAGATGTCCTCAATGGAGTCTGGAGGATCTGGAGGGCGGAGAGAGGATTATGGAAAATCCTCTCACAAACGAAAACACTTTGAGTGTAATACATGCAAGATTCCACTGCCAGATGGATATGATTACCCCACTTGTTCATCATGTCACCCTAGATTATCACCAGATAGCGAGCCATCCATGCAGGATATGTTCGTCTGGGTTAAGGATTTCGTATTTTCCTCTATCAAGGAGTTGAAGGACACACTAGCAGTTGCTCCTTCTCCAAACAAAAGCCCAGACGTGGTGATTCTTCTGTCATCATGCACTCTGATGAAGAGTTTAGAGTATTAGATGAGACAAGATCATCTAGCTCAGAAGAAGGTACAGGGAAAGACCTATTTCCCTGTAGAAAAGTTCCCTAAATTTATTAGAGCCGTACAGACAGAAAATACACCGGCTGTCCGGGAAGAAGCTCCCTCTACATCAAAGGGGCCCAGGGTGTTTTCTATGGAGGACACGATCCTAGATCTAATGAAGACAGAGTGGGTCAACCTGGAGAAGGCACCAGTCCTTGATAGGAGGTTTAAGACCCTTTACCCCTTGGATCAGTTGAACTCCAAGGTATGGGTCAACCCACCTAAAGTGGATTAGGCCATAGCAAAGCTCTCCAAGAGAACTATTATTCCGTCAGACGACGGATCAAGCCTTAAAGACACTATGGACCGTCGGATAGAGGTCACCCTTAGGAGGTCTTATACAGCATCTTCCAGCCAGTGTGCTGTAGGGAATGCATCCTTTGAAGAGATTAGAGCAATGAAAACTTGGCTCTCTAGGATACAAGATGACATAGATTCGGGTGTCAGTAGACACGATATTCTTAGATTCAAATATATTATCCTAGGTATAGACTATCTTTACGATGCAAATTGTCAACAGATTAAACTGGCATCATGTAATAGGAGGAAGGCAGTTTGGTTAAGGCCATGGCCAGGAGATAGTCAATACAAATATATCCTAGGGAATCTAGAGTTTAACCCGACCAAATTATTTGGTCCAGAACTAGACACCATTATGGAGGAGATCTCCGACAAGAAGGGGAAGAACCTTCCGCTATCAGAGAAGTCCTTTCGTGGGCGATACAATCAAGCAAGACGAGACCGATCTCCGCAGAGAACCAAACAATACAGAAGTTCTGGACATGGTAGAGGATATGGATCTTCTAGAAGAGGGTCATCTAGAGCCAGAGGCTCAAAAAAGACAGAATTGACTCTATATGTACACCAGTAGGCGGTCATCTTCTGTTCTTCCTCCCAGCTTGGCAAGCACTAATAAAGGATGCTTGGGTTATAAATGTGGTTAAGAGTGGTTATTTCCTTCCTTTGCGGTCTCACCCTCCAGAGAGGTACCTATCCTCCCCTCCTCTAAGTCCTCCAAAACAAGAGGTTTTGGAAGAGGCTATTCTGGAGCTGATTACAAATGCTGCAGTACAAACAGTTCCCCTGGAAGAGAGGGGCAGGGGGGTTTATTCCCCAGTGTTTCTAGTACCCAAGCCAGGGGGAAAGTGGAGACTTATAATAGACCTATGAAATCTCAATCAGTACATAATAAAGAAAAGGTTTCGGATGGAAACCATAAAGTCAGTGAAGTCCCTCATTCTGAAGGACGATTATATGGTGTCACTAGATCTAAAGGACACCTATTTACACATACCCTTCTTTCAGAGGCACAGAAGATTCCTGCGGATCGCAGTCTTCATCACAGGAGTTCTCCATCTATCTCCAGCAAGGAAGGACAGGATATCCAGGGGATATCAATTCCTTTGAGTCCCTCGCAGGATAACCCTGAGGACCCTTATGAGATTCTTAGGTCTCCTATCCTCCTCAGCAGAGGCTGTCCCGTGGGCACTCTGGCACATGAGGCCACTTCAGGCAGAAATCCTTCAGAGTTGGGACAGGAGGATCTCCTCCCTAGACAATCATCTAACGCTTCAGGGTCAGGATGCCAGACGCGTCAGGGTCAGGATGGAGAGCCCACCTGCTGGGAAGAAAGGTGAATGGGCATTGGAGTACAGAAGAACTTCCTCTTTCGACCAATATAAAGGAACTAAGGGCAATTTACTATGCCCTTCTTCACTTCGTTCCCTTCCTGCTGGGACAAGACGTCAAAGTAAGAACGGACAACATGTCGGCTATTTATAACATAAACAAACAAGGAGGAACAAAATCAGTTCCACTACTTCAGGAGGTGGCAAGGCTCTTTCGGTGGGCCAAAACTCGAATCCTCAGACTGTCTGCAGTCCACATAAAGGGAGTCCACCATGTCATAGCAGACTGTCTAAGCAGAGGGCTTACAGTACTGGGACAATGGGCTCTGAACCAGGATATATTCCTTCAGCTAGTAGACCACTGGGGTCTCCCGGAGATAGATCTGATGGCCACAAAATCCAATTGCAAGCTAGACAAGTTCTGCTCCCTTTATCCTGCAGATAAACCTCTTTATGTGGATGCCGTGACGATTCCGTGGAATTTCAAGCTGGCCTACACATTTCCTCCAATTTCAATGATACCCAGGGTATTAATGAAGATCAGACAGGATCAGGCCTCTGTAATCGCCATCATTCCCTTTTGGCCGAAGAGATCCTGGTGCTCCCAGCTCATCCAAACGAGTAAGGGAATGTATTGGAAACTTCCTCCCAAGCAGAACCTTGTGTCTCAGGGCACTCAGTTCTGCCACAATCTCAAGACACTCAGTCTGACAGCATGGAGGTTGATAGGTCCTTACTAAAAGCCAGAGGGTTTTCGGACTGCATACTTGAGACGCTATCTCACTCTAGGAGTGAGCCAACTAACAAGATCTATGCTAGAATCAGGAAGATCTTTATTTCCTGGTGTATCGCTAAGAAGATTGATGCTTCTTCCCGATCTATTCCATCAATTCTGGAATTTCTCCAGTACGGGTTTGATAAAGGACTTTCTCCTAATTCCATTAGGGTACAGCTAGCAGCTCTGTCTGCATCTTTACAGAGACGTCTTTTTCGAGAACCAATAGTAAAGTCATTCATCAAGGCTATTACTAGAATTCGTCCTATGTCTGTGAAACCGGTTGCTCCCTGGGATCTGGCATTGGTCTTGCAACAACTGTGTGCTCAACCCTTTGAACCCTTGGAGGAAGTGGAACTTAGGTTTCTCACTCTTAAGGTGGTGCTACTTTTAGCTGTCACCACTGCTAAGAGGGTTGGTGAACTACAAGCTTTAGCCCGGTAGAACCTTACACAGTGTTCTTACCCAGAAAGGTCCTTCTGAGATTCCTCCAACTTTTTGCCTAAGGTTGCCTCTTTTACAAATATTAACCAAATTATTTCTCTTCCAGAGTATTTTCCTGAGTCTGGATCTTCTCAGAAAGATCTTGCTTCGCTAGATCTGGTAAGGTGTTTAAGAATCTATATTGAGAGAACTAAACCCTTTAGAAAGGCTGATAATCTTCTCATCTTGCATCAGGGTATAAAGAAGGGTACAAAGGCATCTAAACCCTCCATTTCTAGATGGATATGTGAATATATAAACCTATGTTACACCTCTAGGGGGCTTACTGCACCTGAGTTCACGAAAGCACACTCCACAAGATCTGTGTCTGCCTCTTGGGCAGAACGTAATTGTTACGCCGAGCGCTCCGGGTCCCCGCTCCTCCCCGGAGCGCTCACGGCATCTCTCTCCCTGCAGCGCCCCGGTCAGTCCCGCTGACCGGGAGCGCTGCACTGACATGGCCGTCGGGGATGCGATTCGCACAGCGGGACGCGCCCGCTCGCGAATCGCATCCCAAGTCACTTACCCTTCCCGGTCCCCTGCTGTCATGTGCTGGCGCGCGCGGCTCCGCTCTCTAGGGCGCGCGCGCGCCAGCTCTCTGAGACTTAAAGGGCCAGTGCACCAATGATTGGTGCCTGGCCCAATTAGCCTGATTAGTTTCCACCTGTGCACTCCCTACTTATACCTCACTTCCCCTGCACTCCCTTGCCGGATCTTGTTGCCCTTGTGCCAGAGAAAGCCTTTCCTTGTGTGTTCCTAGCCTGTGTTCCAGACCTCCTGCTGTTGCCCCTGACTACGATCCTTGCTGCCTGCCCTGACCTTCTGCTACGTCCGACCTTGCTCTTGTCTTATCCCTTGTACCATGCCTATCTCAGCAGTCAGAGAGGTTGAGCCGTTGCCGGTGGATACGACCTGGTTGCTACCGCCGCTGCAAGACCATCCCGCTTTGCGGCGGGCTCTGGTGAAAACCAGTAGCTACTTAGAACCGGTCCACCGACACGGTCCACGCCAAACCCTCTCTGACACAGAGGATCCACCTCCAGCCTGCCGATCCGTGACAGTAATTCTGTTCCTCTGGAACACATCTGTCAGGCTGTGACCTGGAGCTCTCCGTTAACTTTCCTAAGACACTAAAGGGTAGATTTTTGTCTAGCGAAACTGCCTTCGGTAAGACCATTATTAATTCTGCAACACAGGAGAGCCCTCCCTAGGGGTGATTCTTGCTAGATCCCCACATTGTGCTGCTGAGGGACGGTAGGGAAGACTAAATTTTGAAAGTTAATTTGTTTTCCCTTAGTCTCCTCAGCAGCACAAGCTTCCCTCCCATTTTTACATTTACTTTATAATCTACTCACTGTCCTGGTGTGCCTGGTGATTTATACCGGCTGAGGGGGGAGGTCCTTAGGAGTTTTTTCATTTATTCATTAAAAAATCCCTTGTCCTACTTTGCTCACAGGGGCTGAGACACCCCACATTGCTGCTGAGGAGACTAAGGGAAAACAAATTAACTTTCTAAATTTAGTCATATATAAAAGATTAAAAAAAATCAAAAAATAAAAAAGATAGAGGAGCAGCACAACTAGTCAAAGTCAAAAAGTAGAAAGGTGCACGCTGAAAAAAGACCTTGGTGAGGGGTCCCGCTTGTGATAAAAAATCAGAGTTCAGCAGCACACGAAGTGGTGAAAAATTCAGTGGTTGTTTTATTTACATCACCAGAAAAACAGAAGCAATGTTTCCACGGCCTCATGCCGCCGTTCTCAAGCTGATATATATATATATATTTATACACACACACACCAAATATTCTATGCACATAAATAATACATAAATATGTTATCTGGATTTTATTTGCTTTTTAGATACCATTCGGTAGTAATTGCAGATACAGGAGTAACTAAAAAAATTTGAATATCGTGCAAAAGTTAATTTATTTCAGTAATGCAACTCGTCTGCGGAAGGAAGCATGAAGTGCTCCAAAATCTCCTGGTAGAGGGATGTGTTGACCCTGGACTTAAAGGGGTACTGCTCCCCTAAACATCTTATCCCTATCCAAAGGATAGGGTATAAGCTGTCTGATCGCGGGGGTCCCAATCTCAGCTGCAGCACCCTATACATCTGGTGCACGGTGAACTTCGCTCTGTGCCGGATGACTGGCGATGCGGGGCGGAGGCTTGTGATGTCACGGTCATGCCCCGCTCGTGAAATCACGGCCACTCCCCCTCAATGCAAATCTATGGGAGGGGGCATGACGGCCATCATGCTCCCTCCCATAGACTTGCATTGAGGGGGCATGGCCATGATGTCACAAGCAGGGCGTGGCCGTTACATCACGAGCCTCTGGCGCTGAACCCGATGCTCTAAAAGAACCCCAGGTGCAGCACGGAGATTGCGGGGACCTTAGCGGCGGGATCCCCACAATCAGACCTCTTATCCCCCACCCTTTGGATAGGGGATAAGATGTCTAGGGCCGGAGTACCCCTTTAAAGGGGTACTCCAGCGCTTAGACATCTTATCCCCTATCCAAAGGATAGGGGGTAAGATGCCTGATCGCGGGGGTCCCGCCACTGGGAACCCCGTGATCTTGCACGCCGCACCCCGTTTAAAATCAGAACCCGGAGCGTGTTAGCTCCGGGTCTGATTACTGTCGATCACAGGGCCGGAGCGTTGTGACGTCACGCTCCGCCCCCTGAATGCAAGCCTATGGGTGGGGGCGTGACAGCTTGAGGGGGAAGGAGCGTAACATCACATGGGGCGGAGCCTTGACGTCACAACGCTCCGGCTCTGTGATCGACAGTAATCAGACCCAGAGTGAACATGCTCCGGGGACTGATTTTAAACGTGGTGCGGTGTGCAAGATCACGGGGGTCCCCAGCGGCGGGACCCCTGCGATCAGGCATCTTATCCCCTATCCTTTGGATAGGGGATAAGATGTCTAAGTGCCGGAATACCCCTTTAATGAAGCACAGTGGACCAACACCAGCAGATGACATGGCTCCCCAAATCATATATTGGGGATTTGGGGTTTTCATGAGCTGTAAGCCATAATCATCACAATTATGACAAATCACTGCTTGAACTATCTTGCTTTGCATGTAATGAGTCTCTCATATATTAGTTTCATCTTTTAAGTTGCATTAATGAAAGAAATGAACTTTTGCACAATATTCAAATTTTTCAAGTTTCACCTGTATTTTTCAAACATCACTTAGTGCTCTAAATTGGCTTCTCTCCTGTGTGAACTTTTTAATAAGTTTTTCTTTCCAATTTCCCACAATTTAGGAATAAAAATTGCTTCTCTCCTCTGTGATTTCTCTTATGTACAACAAGACTTGGTTTCCGGGTATAAAAAATTTCATATTATGATCATGAAAATGGCTTCTCTCTTGTTGGAACTTTTTGATGTCCAATAGGTGAGCTTTTTGATGTAGAACAAACTTGGATTTCTGAGTAAAACATTTCCCACATTCTAAACATGAAAATGGCTTCCCTCATGTCTGAATTCCTTAATGTGAAACAAGAGTTGTGTGAATTTGTTGATGATCAACAAGACTAGTCTTCCCAGTAAAACATTTCCCACATTCTGAGCATGAAAATGGCTTCTCTCCTGTGTGAATTCTTTGATGTTGAACAAGATATGATTTATGAGCAAAACATTTCCCACATTCTGAACACGAAAATTGCTTCACTCCTGTGTGAACTTTTAGATGTGTAATAAGACCTGATTTCTTAGTAAAACATTTTCCACATTCTTGGCATAAAAATGGCTTCTCCCCTGTGTGAATTCGTAGATGATCAACAAGATTAGCCTTTTCAGTAAAACTTTTCCCACATTCTGGGCATGAAAATGGTTTTTTTCCTGTGTGAGTTCTTTGATGTTTTAATGAGTTGTGTTTTCTGTGTAAAACATTTACCACATTCTGAACATGAAAACGGCTTCTCGCCTGTGTGAATTCTTTGATGTTTAACAAGATCTGATTTGTGAGTAAAACATTTTCCACATTCTGAACATGAAAATGGCTTTTCTCCTATGTGAAGCTTTTGATGTGTAATAAGTATAAATTTTAAAGTAAAACTTTTTCCACATTCTGAGCATGAAAATGGCTTCTCCCCTGTGTGAATTCTTTGATGTAAAACGAGTTCTGATTTATAAGTAAAACATTTCCCACATTCTGAACACAAAAATGGCTTTTCTCCTATGTGAACTTTTTGATGGGCAATAAGGTTTGATTTTAAAGTAAAACATTTTCCACATTCGGAACATGGGAATGGCTTTTCCCCTGTGTGTGTAATTTGATGTCTAACAAGATGTGATTTATAAGGAAAACATTTCCCACATTCTGTACATAAAAATTGTTTTGTCTCTGTATTAGCTTTTTGATGTCCAACCCTTCTGTGGCTTTTATTTTGTTTAACAGACTGAGATGAATCTTTAGGTTGGACTTGTATAACAGGATGAGATGAGAGATCTTGGCTGTGAAGGGCTGAGGGTGTATCTGGGATAATGGAATGTTCTTCATATGTATCTTGTGTGATATCATCATCTGCTTTATAATCTGAAGATATAAGATTCTCCTCTGATCTTCTGGTACAGTCATCTGCCAAGAAGAAAACAGATTGGATTATTTCTAAGTAATAACCTAAAAATCTTTCATATCTTTATTTGTAAAACATCAGAAAGTTCCATCTAGAATGATCCCAGAATGTGACATCAGGACACCATAGAAACCAATCAGATTGCTCCTTTCCTTTTGCAGAGGCCTTGTTAAAAATTAAAGAAGAGATCTGATTGGTTGCTATGGGCAACTTTTCCTCTGCACAGGTTTTGATAAATTTCTCCATTATGTTTGTTCCTTATGTCTAGAGTTGAGCGAACTTTTGAAAGTTTGGTTCGCCGGACTCGCCAAACATCTCGGAAATCGTGAGTTTGGTTTGGTTCAGTTCGACTCAAACCGGCAATGAAATAAGCCCCTAAACTTTTATAACACTGCCCAACACCTCTTAATCCTAACACTGTTAGGAATGTATTCAAGTAGTTTTAAAATGTTTTTAAGGATCAGTTATACTGACATGCGGTAACCAATGGTAATTATTCCAGCTCGCTCATTTTTTTAGGCTTATTCACACCAAAATAAAGCGACATAAAGTATCTATGGTTGTTGGTAGATGCCTGCCAGTGTTAATATGCACATGGAGGCATGTGAAGATGCCGTGGCTTTATCCCAGTGTGCCAAAAATTATCCCTTTTTTTGGAGTAGTAACAGAATTGTTTTTTTTAAATAGTAAATACTGAAGAAGAAATAGCTCTTGTATGAAAAGCCAAAGAAATAATCCCTTTTCTGGGGATGATGGGTTGTGTATGTGTACACCTGGCTGAAAGTAGGGTGATGGTGGATTGGTGTTACTAGTAGTATCCTTCATACAGCAGGTGGTGGCTGAGTGATCTTAACAGCGTACAGCATGAGATGAAAGATAGATGTTTATAGTGTACAGCACGAGGTGGCAGACTGATGTCACTAGAGTACAACACGAGATGGCGGACTGATGTCACTAGCATACAGCATGAGATGGCGGACTGATGTCACTAGAGTACAGTATGAGATGGTGGACTGATGTCACTAGCATCCAGCAGGGATGGTGGTAGTACTGCCTAATAAGTGGCATCTGGCACAGGAGGTTTAAACTCCTCACTGATCCATGCCGGATGCATTTTAGTAAAAGTCAGTTTTACCACGCTGCAGGCTGACAATCTTGTTAGGGGTGACCACACTGCCTGCTGCGCTGGACACTCTCCCCGAAGCAACACTAGAGGGTGGACAAGACAGAATACTCATGGCAAACTGGGCAAGTTCTGGCCAATGGTCTAATCTGGTGAGCCAAAAGTCCATTGGGTCTGGCTGGAAGTAGCAGGTTTGCCAAAAAGTCGATTTCATTTTGGCTAGCAGCCCTGGCTGGCTGCAGGGTGGTTGCAAAAGCTACCGCTCTAAATTTGTAGAATTGCTCCCAGCCAGACGGCACAGGCCTGGCTTGAAGTAGCAGCAATGAAAGGAGAAAAACTATTCTTTGGACATGTATTGCCCTTGGCTGTAAGAACAACTCCACGTATCAACCGTGGCATGCAGGGTACGGTTGTCTCAGCAAAATAATGGCAACAAGGTACTCATTTTGGCCAGCAGCCCTGGCTGGCTGCAGGATTGTTGTAAAAGCCACCGCTATAAATTTGAATTTGGCCAGCAGCCCTGGCTGGCCGCAGGGTGGTTGCAAAAGCAACAAATTGGATTTTGGCCAGCAGTAATGGCTGGCCACCAGGTGGTTGCAAAAGCAGAGACGATAGATTAGAATTTTGCCCCAGGCGGCCCAGGCCTTGCTGGAAAATCCCACTGAGACAACAGAAATGGAGCTAAACTTTTATTTGGTCACTTACTGCCCCTGAGCAAAATAGGCATGTGCCACCTTGGCTGGGCACACCTCATTAGTTGCCTGAAGGCCATGGAGTCAATGAGATAACTGACAGGATCGTAGATGAGTAGACAAGACTGATGAGGAAAATCCCAAAATTGTGCAGCCTATGGAAGAGGCCAGGCCTGTTAGTTTGCAGTAGAGTTGAGCGAACTTTTGAAAATTTCTGGCTTTATCCCAGCGTGCCAAAAATTATCCCTTTTTTTGGTGTAGCAAGAGGTTCTTAGACTAGCAAGTGAAAAAGATGGCATGGAATTTTACAAGGGTGCCAAAAATCCCTTTTATTGTGGATAATGGGTTGTGTATGTGTAGGCCTGGCTGGAAGTAGGGTCATGGGGCAATGGTGTTACTTGTAGTATCCAGCGTTCCTAAATTTGGACCCTGCGTGTGCCTCACTTTCTCTCCGCAGAAATGGCACCGTGCCAGCTTTCCTGCATCTGGTAACATAATAAAGAATTTCCACATGGCAGGATACAGTAAATAGCTAGGTACATCAACACCCGACTGTGCCCCTTTTCCAGAATATTTTTTTTCTCAAGCCTTCAGGCCCAGCACAAGCATCACCATCACTTGCTGCTGAGCTGTTCAGACCATCCACCATGATGCCTTCCAGAATCCTCGCCACGACTACCACCCGTCCCCACTAGTGCTATGCTCGGCCACTGCAGCCCCTTCCCCCACCTCAGCAACACGCTCCAAAGGCTGACCATGACCAAACTCCTACTCGTGGTTAATGCTATCCTTCTGCGTAGCATTGGTCGTGGTGGTGGGGGGGGAGCAAAGACAGATGAGGAAACAGACCCTCTAGGATGGATAGTTCCTTTACCAGACATTTTTTTAAGGATTGTTTTATCTTTTTTGGGTGATTTTTCATCAACCTACTTGTAAACTTTAAGTTTCAATGCTTATGCTTTGAACTGATTTTATCTTACAACAACAACATATAAGGCAAGTTTAGTAAAAACAAATACAGTCGCTTTAAAAGCCTAATGTGTTTGGAATGCACAGGCTTTTTAGTATAATGCGAGTTTGCGTGTACACAGCTAGAAAGATTAAAAATGTAATTGCAGAAAAATATGAAATTCAACAAAACTGTGTTAACAGGCCAGATACATGTCAGAGGAACGCGCTTTTGCGTGCCAGAGATGACAGCACAATGAATACTGAAGGTGCTTGCGGAACAATATGATATGCAACAGACCTGTATGAACACTACAGGCTAGATATGTGTAACTAATCAACACGCTTTTTGGGTGGCAGAAATGACAACCCAATGAATACTGAAGGTGTTTGTGGAAATCTATTATATACACTACTGTCTTTACAGGCCCTTTAGGCATATATAGGTGCCACTTGAATTGGCTTTGTGGGTAGAACAGATCACTGCACCTCACTGGCTACTGTAGCTGATTCAGGAACACTATTATAGTCACAAATCCCAATAGGCATATATTAGGCATCAATTCAGGCATATGCAGGTACGAGCCTGAAAAAAGCTGTAGATTTGTGGTAGCAAAAGATGAGCCCTTCAGAGGCTGTGAATAGGATGTCCCCTTATATGCTGTTTTGGTGTATAGGAGACCCTATAGGATTTTTGTTGTACGGAGAATGAATCCTGTTCACACACGCAAGCTCTCTCTTTCTAATCTGTATCTCTCTTTCTAACCACTATCTGTCCCTATGTCTGCCTCTCTGCACAAGTTCCGAGCACTCTAAACACTGTGGGCGACGTCACTGGCCTGTTATCTGTGTCCTATTGGACTTTGTGCTGATTGACACATGAAAGCAGCCAATCACATGAGAGACCTGGGTCATTATGTGATCTGTTTTTTCTACATCATGTCACCAACCCTGCCCGCCCTGTTTCTTCCGTCAGCCAAAATCCATGCTTTCACCGGTATTCGCACTATTTACAGGCTTTCTCAAGCCGAACTGGTAAAAGCTAAGGAGTTCGGCTTGAATCTGGGTTCGCCGGATTCGGCTCGCTCATCTCTACTTTTGTCATTGAGGTGTTCAACAATTCTTGTTCTTAACCCCTTAAAGGGGTACTCCGCCCCTAGACATCTTATCCCCTATCCAAAGGATAGGGGATAAGATGTCAGATCGCCGCGGTCCCACTGCTGGGGAGCCCCGGGATCCCCGCTGCGGCACCGCACTATCATTACAGTGCAGAGCGAGTTCGCTCTGCACGTAAAGACGGGCAATACAGGGTCCGGAGCATCGTTACGTCACGGCTCCACCCCTCGTGAGGTCACGGTCCGCCCCTTTCAATACAAGTCTATGGGAGGGGGCGTGGTGGTTGTCACGCCCCCTGCCATAGACTTGCATTAAGGGGACGGCCGTGATGTCACGAGGGGCGGAGCCATGACGTCACGCTGCTCCGTCCCCTGTATCGCCCGTCATTGCGCACAGAGCAAACTCGCTCTGTGCTGTAATGATAGCGGGGTGCCGCAGCGGGGATCCCGGGGCTCCCCAGCAGCGGGACTGCGGCGATCTGACATCTTATCCCCTGTCCTTTGGATATGGGATAAGATGTCTGGGGGCGGAGTACCCCTTTAAGGACCAGGCCAATTTTCGTTTTTTGCACATTCTTTCCTCCTCCCCTTCTAAAAATCATAACGCTTTTAACTTTGTACCTACAGGGTGTTTTTTGGCGTCATCAATTGTATTTTGTAATTACATCAGTCGTTTCATAACAAAATCTATGGCGAAACAAAAAAAACAATTTCTTGTGTGAAGAAATTGAAACAAATAAAAATAAACGCCATTTTGTAAATTTTGGGGGCTTCCATTTCTATGTAGTGCACTTTTTGGTAAAAATGACACCTTATCTTAATTCTGTAGGTCCATTCGGTTACAGGGATACCCAATTTATGTAGTATTTTATTTTACTACTTAACTACTACTTAAAAAATTATAACTACATGCACCAAAATTAATATGCATAAAATTGTCATCTTCTGACCCCTATAACTTTTTTTTTCTTTCCGCATACGGGGCTATTTGAGGGCTCAGTTTTTGCACCATGGTCTGTAGTTTTTTTTTTATTGCTTTTTATAAAAAAATTTATGGAATATGAAGTGACAAAAAATTAGCAATTTTGGACTTTTGATATTTTTTGACGTGTACGCCATCGATCATGCAGTTTAACTAACCTTACATTTTAATAGTTTGGACATTTACACAGGCAGCGATACCCCCCATGGTTATGTTTATTTTTGATTATGTTATTTTATTTAAAAAAATCTGAAAGGGGGGGGGGGATTCAAACTTTTATTAGGAGGAGTTACTTCACTTCCATTAACTTTTTTTTTTTTACACTTTTTTTTGTCCCTATAGCTATACCTTGTAATCTTTTGATTGCATTCACTGAGCTTTGGCTCAGCATTGATCAGTGTTATCGGTGCTCTGCTGCTCTAGCCTGCAAAGCCTGGCCAGAGCTTCAGAGCACCAATCAGACAGCGAGGAGGCAGGTAAGGGAACTTCCGCTGTCCGTTAATCCGCATTTTAGACACCGCAATACATTTTTTATCACGCCGTCTAAAGGGTTAATGCCGGGATTCGGCTCAATTGGCGATGTCTGGCATTAACTGTAGGTCCTGGCTGCTGATAGAAACCAGGACCCACTGAGTATTAACCTCTTAAGGACCCAGGACGTATGGGTACGTCCTGGGTCCTGCGATATAACGCGGGGTCACATGGTGACCCCGCATCATATCGCGGCGGGCCCGGCGTCATAGTGAAGCCGGGACCCGTCTCTAATAGCGTGCGGCACTGATCGCTGTGCCGCGCGCTATTAACCCTTTAGCCGCGCGCTCAAAGCTGAGCAGCGCGGCTAAAAACGAAAGTGAAAGTTGCCGGTTAGCTCAGGGAGCTGTTCGGGATCGCCGCGGTATAATCGCGGCATCCCGAACAGCTGTAGCACAGGAGGGGGTCTTCTTACCTTCTCCTGTGCTGTCCGATCGCCGAATGAATGCTTCAAGCCTGAGATCCAGACTTGAGCATTCAATCGCCGAAAACCCTGATTGATCCATTCCTATGGAGATGGATCAATCAGTGTAAAAGATCAGTTAATGCAATGATATAGCCCCCCCTATAGGAGCTATAATATTGCATAAGAAAAGTGTAAAAAAATCATTAACCCTTTCAATTATCCCTTCCCCTAATAAAAGTTTGAATCACCCGGCATTTCCAAGAATAAAAAAAACATTATGTAAATAATAATAAAAATAAACATATGTGGTATCGCCGCGTAGGGAAATGTCCGAATTATAAAAATATACTGCTTTTTAAACCGCTCGTTCAATGGCGTACGCGCAAAAAAATTCCAAAGTCCAAAACAGCGCATTTTTGATCACTTTTTATACCACAAAAAAGTGAATAAAAAGTGATCAAAAAGTCTGATCAGAACAAAAATGGTACCGCTATAAACTTCAGATGACGGCGCAAAAAATGAGCCCTTGTAGCACCCTGAACACAGAAAAATAAAGTAAAGTTATAGGGGTCAAAAGATTACCATTTTAAACGTATAAATTTTCCTGCATGTATTCATGATTTTTTTCTCAAGTGATACAAATTCAAACCTATACAAGTAGGGTATCATTTTAACCGTATGGACCTACAGAATAAAGATAAGGTATCATTTTTGCTGAAAAATGTACTGCGTAAAAATGGAAGCCCCCAAAACTTACTAATAGTGTTTTTTCATCAATTTTGTCGCACATTGATTTTTTTTCCCGTTTCACCGTAGATTTTTGGGTAAAATGACTAATGTCATTACAAAGTAGAATTAGTGACGCAAAAAATAAGCCATCATATAGAATTTTAGGTGAAAATTTTTAAGAGTTATGATTTTTTAAAGTTAAGGAGGAAAAATTGAAAATCAAAAAACGGAAAAAGCCAGGGTCCTTAAGGGGTTAAGCATGCAGCTCGTGAGCTTTAAACCCTGGTAACTGGACCTTGGTCCTTAAGCACCAGTACTCAGGGGTGTACCTGTACATCCTTAGTATTTAAGTGGTTAAAGGGAACAATCATGCAATTTTACTATATATAATGCATGGTATTAATTGTCAGCATGGGCATGGCCCGCGTCATTGCTCTGCTCCATCTGCTTAGACACGGACTATCAATCATGCCGAGGGGGCGGGATTACAGCTGAGAAGACCAGGACTAGGTAAGTATAGCTCCCTACCTTATATTCTCACCATCCTTGTGGGCAGAAACGTCCTCCGGGGATGGGGAGGATGAAGATTTTACTATATATAACAAGTAGCCGTGTGTTATATAAAGTAAAATCACATGACTGGTTCCTTTTTTAGGCAACTTCTGCAGCCACATACGTTTATTACAAGCATCGCACTCAATGACAAACACCATTTTTTGGACCCACAATTAAAAGGAGTTGTGCGCTGCCCTGCAGTTCGAAGCTCCGCTCACAGCGTCCGGAAGTTCATTATTCCGAACGCTGTGTGCGGGCTTCCGTGTTCGCGGTCAGCGGGCGTGACGTCACGCCCGGCCCCTTCGTGACGTCTCGCCCGCCCCCTCAACGAAAGTCTATGGGAAGGGGGCGCGACCGCTGTCACGCCCCCTTCACATAGACTTTGGTAGAGGGGGCGGGTGTGACGTCACGAGGGGGCGAGCGAGACGTCACGAAGGGGCCGGGCAGCCGCGAACCCGGAAGCCCGCACACAGCGTTCGGAGTAATGAACTTCCGGACGCTGTGAGCGGAGCTCCGAACTGCAGGGCAACGCACAACCCCTTTAACCCCTTGTGACAGCCGGGCCCTATGTTAACTGCCAGGATTGGGGAAAACCTCAGATCCTGGCAGTTTAACTCTTTACACACTGCAGTTAAATCATGACCACAACATATCAGGAATCTGTGGGGCTCGGACATGATCACCTGATACCGAGCGAAAGTCTTTTATGGGACTAGTTAAAAATAAATAAATGAATAAATAAATGCCCTCTTTCGCACATATGGTGGTTCTGTCCACTTATTAGTATCTTCTGGTCTCCTATCTCTGATAAAGCAGATTACGGGCCGATACCACTAGTGCCTCTAGGGGGCATACTATTTCCCAATAGACTGATAGAGTCGACCAGTTGTATAGGATGGAGGAAATACTGGGGTTTGTTTTCTTTTTATTACTTTTAATGTGGAAGGGGTTAATGTATGTTTTTTAAACCTTTATTTAGCTTTTTTCCACTTTACTGTATAAGTCCCCTTAGGGGACTTTTAGGAGGAATCATTAGATTGCTCATACACATTAACCCCTTAAGGACCGGAGGTTTTTCCGTTTTTGCATTTTCGTTTTTTGCTCCTTGCCTTTAAAAAATCATAACTCTTTCAAATTTACACCTAAAAATCCATATGATGGCTTATTTTTTGCGCCACCAATTCTACTTTGTAATGACGTCAGTCATTTTGCCCAAAAATCTATGGTGAAGCGGGAAAAAAAATCATTGTGCGACAAAATTGAAAAAAAAAACGCTGTTTTGTAACTTTTGGGGGCTTCCGTTTCTACGTAGTACATTTTTCGGTAAAAATGACACCTGATATGTATTCTGTAGGTCCATACGATTAAAATGATACCCTACTTATATAGGTTTGATTTTGTCGGACTTCTGGAAAAAATCATAACTACATGCAGGAAAATTAATACGTTTAAAATTGTCATCTTCTGACCCCTATAACTTTTTTATTTTTCCGTGTATGGGGCGGTGTGAGCGCTCATTTTTTGCGCCGTGATCTGAAGTTTTTAACGGTACCATTTTTGCATTGATAGGTCTTATTGATCACTTTTTATTCATTTTTAAATGATATAAAAAGTGACCAAAAATGCACTATTTTGGACTTTGGAATTTTTTTGCGCGCACGCCATTGACCGAGCGGTTTAATTAATTATATATTTTTATAATTCGGACATTTCCGCACGCGGTGATACCACATATGTTTATTTTTATTTTTATTTACACTGTTTTTTTTTTTATTGGAAAAGGGGGGTGATTCAAACTTTTAATAGGGGAGGAGTTAAATGATCTTTATTCACTTTTTTTTTTCACTTTTTTTTTGCAGTGTTATAGGTCCCATAGTGACCTATAACACTGCACACACTGATCTTCTATGTTGATCACTGGTTTCTCATAAGAAACCAGTGATCAACGATTCTGCCGGATGACTGCTCATGCCTGGATCTCAGGCACTGAGCAGTCATTCGGCGATCGGACAGCGAGGAGGCAGGAAGGGGCCCTCCCGCTGTCCTGTAAGCTGTTCGGGATGCCGCGATTAGCCGCGGCTATCCCGAACAGCCCGACTGAGCTAGCCGGGAACTTTCACTTTCACTTTTAGCCGCGATCGGCGCTGCGCGCTATTAGAGGCGGGTCCCGGCTTCACTATGACACCGGGCCCCCCATGATATGACGCGGGGTTACTGTGTAACCCCGCGTTATATCAGAAGAGCAGGACCAAGGACGTACCGGTACGTCCTTGGTCCTTAAGGGGTTAAAGGGGTACTCCGGTGGAACACTTTTTTTTTTTTTTTTTTTTTTTAAATCAACTGATGCCAGAAAGTTAAACAGATTTGTAAATTACTTCTCATAAAATTCTTAATCCTTCTAGTACGTATTAGCGGCTGAATAATACAGAGGAAATTATTTTCTTTTCTGTCACGACTACAGTGCTCTCTGCTGACACCTCTGTCCATTTTAGGAACTGTCCAAAGCAGGAGAAAATCCCCATAGCAAAAATATGCTGCTCTGGACAGTTCCTAAAATGGACAGAGGTGTCAGCAGAGAGCACTGTGGTTGTGACAGAAAAGAAATCCAAAAAGAAAAGAACTTCCTCTGAAGTATACAGCCGCTAATAAGTAATGGAAGGATTAAGATTTTTTCATAGAAGTAATTTCCAAATCTGTTTAACTTTCTGGCACCAGTTGATTTAAGAAAAATAAGTTTTCCACCGGAGTACCCCTTTAAAGCAATCCTATTGTACTGCATTGATCTGGGTTATGTTTTGTATAAAAAGGAGACTTTTTATTTACTTACCGTAAAATCTCTCTCGGAGGATCCATTGGGGGACACAGACCGTGGGTGTATGCTGCTGTCTCTAGGAGGTGTGACACTATGGTAATAAAAAAAAGTCGGCTCCTCCCAGCAGGATATACTCGCCTCCAGGCCCTGAGCTCATCAGTTTTAGTTCCAGAGCAATAGGAGAGGACCAACAGGTCAAAGAAGACCCAAACTGTCCGAAAACCAGAAGAAAAAATACAACTGAACACACCCTCGGACAGAGAACCGAAGAAAACCCCAAAAAAGGGTGGGAGCTGTGTCCGCCAATGGATCCTCCGAGAAAGAGATTTTACGGTAAGTAAATAAAAAATCTCCTTTTCTCTATCGGCTCCATTGGGGGACACAGACCGTGGGACGTACCAAAGCTGTCCCTTGGGTGGGCAGATAAGCAGTCAGGCAGACGGTGGTTCCACTGCCGCCTGCAACACTTTACGGCCCAGACTAGCATCAGCCGACGCGAAGGTATGAACCCGGTAGAACCTCGAAAAAGTGTGCAAAGACGACCAGGTAGCCGCCTTGCAAATCTGCAAGGCCGAGGCTCTGTTCTGGAGAGCCCAGGATGCCCCAACAGAACGGGTAGAATGAGCCACAACCCTGAAGGGAGGAATCTTCCCTTTACAGCGATAGGCTTCCGAAATGGCAGACCGAATCCACCGAGAAATGGTGGCCTTGGAAGCAGGTTGTCCCTTACGACGACCTTCCGTGAGGACGAAAAAGGAATCACATTGACGAAACGAAGAAGTAATAGAGAGATAGGACCTAACAGCCCGAACCACATCCAGTTTGTGGAGTAAATGCTCCTTAGGATGAGAAGGAGCAGGACAAAAAGACGGGAGGACAATGTCCTCATTGAGATGAAAAGCCGAAACCACCTTAGACAAAAAGGAAGGATCTGGCCGGAAAACAACCTTGTCCTGGTGGACCACCAGAAACGGAGAACGGCAGGAGAGAGCCGCTAATTCAGTCAGAAGAACTTACCTAATGGAGTCTTCCGTGGAGTCTTCAGTCAGCTTTTTGTCGCCTGCATCACGCCTAGCTGCTATGCACGAGCGAGGCGAGCAGGGGAATAGGGTGACCCGGACTCATGAGGTACCAACCCAGGCGCTGACCGTTGGCGAGGGGGGGTGAACAGCGCATATACGCAATGTCTGTGCCCCCTTACTCGCAATGGGGAAACAGGGAACCACAGTCCCTGAGTCCCCACCTGAAAACATGAAAGAAAAAGGAATAAAAAACTAACACGTCCCTATACTAGGAAAACAATAAATCAGAAGACCTGGTCTGGAGAATTCCAGACCATGTCAACTTCCTGCAAAAACTGATTAGCTCAGGGCCTGGAGGCGGGTATATCCTGCTGGGAGGAGCCGACTTTTTTTTATTACCATAGTGTCACACCTCCTAGAGACAGCACGATACACCCACGGTCTGTGTCCCCCAATGGAGCCGATAGAGAAACATAATTTTACCTAAACATATTTGGTATCACCACATCTGTAAGGACCTAAACTACAAATATATAACATTATCTATCTAATATGGTGAAGACTATGAAAAAAAAAAAAAAGTATTTTGTTAACCTGCTTCCAAAAATAACGTAACTGATGTGGACTATGGTCCCCACACAAATAAGAAGACTCTGTGACTTCTCTGCATTTAGTGGTTACTTACTCACTTGGGCGGTTACCTTTAGGAATGTGCTCCTTAAACTGCTCATCACCATTCACATCTGTCTCTTCTTCTTCCTTTATGTCAGTGGCATTCATATAGATCAGATCTTTACCTGTAGAAATGTCCTCCTTATACTGCTCATCACCGTTCACATCTGTCTCTTCTTCCTTTATGTTTGTAGAATTAATATAGATCAGATCTTTCCCTTTAGGAATGTCCCCCATATACTGCTCATCACCACTCACATCTGTCTCTTCTTCTTCCTTTATGTCTGTAGCATTAATATAGATCAGATCTTTCCCTGTAGGAATGTCCTTGTTATACTGCTCATCACTGCTCACATCTGTCTCTTCTTCTTCCTTTATGTCTGTAGCATTAATATAGATCAGATCTTTCCCTGTAGGAAAGTCTTCCTTATACTGTTCATCACCGCTCATGTCTGTCTCTGTAGCATTAATATTGTTCGAATCTTCACCCTGAATCATAAGATGTCAAAGAAATATTGTAAAAGTCATCAGACAGTATGAAGTTATGTACAATGTTATATATGAGCAGAAAAAGATCATTAAAGGGGAACTCTAGTGAACTAA
Organism: Hyla sarda; assembly: GCF_029499605.1. Lineage (NCBI taxonomy): Eukaryota > Metazoa > Chordata > Amphibia > Anura > Hylidae > Hyla > Hyla sarda. Next base: position 609,432,532 of record NC_079189.1, read on the forward strand.
ACTGATCAAACAGTTATCCTCTATCCATAGAATAGGGAATGAATGTCTGATCGCAGGGGGTCCTGGCTACTTATACATTTTTGGCAAGCTCCGGCTCCCACCCTCCTATAAGGATACAAGTGACGGCCCACTCAGCAAATCACCAGTTGAGGTGGGAAAACTGCCAGTGATTGGCTGAGTGGGCCGTCACTTGCATCAGATCTGGAAGGGGAGGACCAGAGGGCGCCAAAGACAAGTAGGTAGCCTGGGCCACATACAGGACATCGCGGGGGGTCCCAGAAGTCTGATCCCATGCTATAAAGACACTTATCCCTTATCAGGTGGATAGCGGATAAGTGTCTGAAAAGTTTTTCTGTTTTTGCATTTTCATTTTTTCCTCATCACTTCTAAAAATCATAACGCTTTCAATTTTGCACATAAAATACCATATGATGGCTTATTTTTTGTGCCACCAATTCTACTTTGCAGTGACATTAGTAATTTTACCAAAAAATCCACGGCAAAACGAAAAAAAAAAAATAATTGTGCGACAAAATTGAAGGAAAAATTTAATTTTGTAACTTTTGGGGGCTTCCGTTTCTACACAGTACATTTTTTGGTATAAATGACACATTCTCTTTATTCTGTAGGTCCATACGGTTAAAATGATACCCTACTTATATAGGTTGGATTTTGTCGTACTTCTGAAAAAATCCTAACTACATGACGGAAAATTTATACGTAAAAAATTCTCATCTTCTGACCCCTATAACTTTTTTATTTTTCCGTGTACGGGCCGGTATGAGGGCTCGTTTTTTGCGTATATTGGTATCGTAACCATTTTTGTATTGATCTTTTTGATCGCATTTTATAAATTTTTTCATGATATAAAAAGTGACCAAAAATATTTTTGACTGGAATTTTTTTGCACGTACGCCTTTGGCTGTGCGGTTTAAGTAATGATATATTTTTATAGTTTGGACATTTCTGCACGCGGCGATACTAATATTTTTATTTACACTTTTTGTCATGGGAAATAGGGGGTGATTCAAACTTTTACTAGGGGTTAAATGACCTTTATAAACTTTTTTTTTCAGTGTTATAGCTCCCATAGGGGGCTATAACACTGCACACACTGACCTTTTACACTGATCCCTGCAAAGCCATAGCTTTGCATGGGTCAGTGTTATAGGCGGTCGATTGCTCAAGCCTGTAGCTCAGGCTTGGAGCAATCAATCGCCGATCGGACACGACGGAGCAAGGTAAGGGGGCCTCCGCTCGTGTCCAAGCTGATCGGGACATCACGATTTTATCGCAATGGTCCCAATCAGCCCGACTGAGCTGCCGGGAAGCTTTCACTTTCATTTTAGACACGTCAATCAACTTTGAACGCCGCGTCTAAAGGGTTATTAACGCGCAGCACAACGATCGGTGCCGCACGCTATTAGCCCCGGGTCCCGGCTATCATTAGACCGACCCGGTATGAAGTGGGGTCACGACAGGACCCCGTTTTATATACCGGGACCGGGCATACAGGTACGCTCTACGTCCTTAAGAGGTTAATTACCATGAGGACCAGAAATGACAGGAGGAGTTATCTGAGGAACATAGCTGCAGGTCTCCTAGGAGCTGTTACTGACCCTGCGGCCAGGCTCCGGTGCCAGCGTGGAGTGAAGAGGACCCGGAGAGAGCTGACTGGACGGCCAATACCGCAGGCTCCTCTGCTGCTGCAGACCCTTCTCCTGTGAGTAACGGGTCTGAGGACCATGCTGCTACGGGGCAGTCTTCGTTTAACCCCCTCTGTGCTGAAGCGCATTCTGCTTGCTATGTGGACTCCTCTACCTTGCCTGCCCAGCTGTCCACTAGCCCTGCTGGGTCTTTCCTGACACAGTGCTGGTCTGGGGGATGTATCCGCAGCTGTCCCTCCATCCTCTTCTCCACCAACTGGACCCACCTTGAAAGATGTTTTCCTGGCCATATCCAAGGGCAACACTGATGTTAAGCTGCTGCTGGGCGGATTACGTAAGGACATTAACCTTATTCGCCATGATATGCAAAAGGTGTCCGAGCGAGTTAGCGCTGTTGAGGAAAGAGTGGGTGATTTGGAGGATCAGGTCCCTCCACTTAAGAGGGACATGTACCGTGTGATAAACCATCTGACTGCTCTTGCCGCTAAATCAGATGATATGGAAAACCACTTGTGGCGGAATAATGTACACCTGGTGGATGTCCCCGAAAAGGCTGAGGGTCTTGACCCCGGGGAATGTTTTAATAACTGGCTCCTTACTACTTTTGGAAGAGACTTTGACACCGCTGTTTGCAGTTTAGCGCATCTATAGGGTGCCCACCCGTCCCCTTCCACCTGGAGCCCCACCCAAAGCTGTCCTTATCCGGATTCTTCATTACAAAGACAAGGACATTATTCTCCGCAAAGCTAGGGACATGGACTCCCTCACCATCTGAAGTCAAAAAGAGACGTGCTAAATTTACAAATGTTAAACGCTGTCTACGTGCCCTGAATGTGATGTACTCTATGCTATACACTGCAAGCCTCCGTGTGGTTGCCTTAGGATCTACTCATATATTTGATACCTCTGTGGCGGTTGCGAATTGGCTGGATATGCACGAGGCGCAGATTAGACACGCTAGACCTTGAGGGTTTTCTTATGGACTATTTATGTGTCTGCAGGCCACGATGACATGTCTGGGTCTCTCAGGGCCTGTACATTTATGCGCTTACCGGGCGCTGTCATAAGTGTATTTATACCAATGCTCGGCCTTTACTGTTACTTGATCTATGCATTATTTTGTCAACTTCACTGGGTTGTTATTTTCTAGGTACTCCTTCTTCTGGCCAAATGTCCTTTATATACTCTTATGTTTATTGGCTCAGCTCTGAGTTCGGTATGTTGGTACTTTGACCTTTTTGTTACATATGTTACCTGCTCACCCTACCTGGGCTGTTCACTTGCCTCCAGTGTCGCAAGTTGCGACTGTTTGGTTTCTTGTTTGTCTGGGGTGTTTGTATTGTTCCTTGTCTTCCCTTCCATTTTTTCATACAGTACTGTGTCTTGTGTGTCTATGCCCGGTTTCTGAGTCTGCCCTTCCATGTTGTCCTTTGTGCCAGTCCCTCTGTACTATAGCTGGCGACTTACGTGTGATGGCATGAGGTGTCAGGGGCTTTACTGATTCCACTAAGCGTCCTACTGCTTTCCAAGTACTTGTACCCTGTCAAAGTGTTATATTTTGTTGTTCTGATATTCGCTTGGTGGCTGTTGTTGGCGTCTGCCTTTCCATGTTGCCATTTATGTTCCCCGGTTTGCACTATGACTAATGATATGACTGTGGAATGTATGAGGCCTCAATGATCCCACTGAGCATCTAGCTGTTTTTCAGGAGCTCAAGCCCTATCAACCTGCTATACTGTGTCTTTCTGAAATGCACATGACTAATGATACTAAACATGTGCTGAACCAAACCGTGGTTTGGCCACACTTCCACACCACCTTTTCTTCACATGCTAGGGGTGTCAGTGTACTCATTCATAGAAGTATTTTGTTTTCTTGTATTTCTAGCCTTATTGATCCAGAGGGTAGATTTGTGTGCCGCTATAGCACTTTTAACCGTGCTTTATGTATGTTAGTGGCGCTATATATTACTCCCCTATACTCGGGCGATGCTTTGTGCAGAGTGGTATCTTTCCTTTCCTCTCTGCCCGAAGCACTGCTCCTGGTGATCGGGGACCTCAATAACCTACTGAGCCCAACCCTTGATAAGTTTCCTGTTAGGGGACAGTCTGGAGCTTCGGGACCCACGGGTCTGGCTCGGTTTGTGCAGGAGGTGGGATGGGCAAATTTGTGGAGGATACATCACCCTACGGAGTTACAATATTCCTGTTATTCTAGTTCTCATGGCACACTCTCCCGCATTGATCTTGCTGTTACGCCGAGCGCTCCGGGTCCCCGCTCCTCCCCGGAGCGCTCACAGCGTTCTCCTGTTCGCAGCGCCCCGGTCAGACCCGCTGACCGGGTGCGCTGCGATAATGTCCCCAGCCGGGATGCGATTCGCGATGCGGAACGCGCCCGCTCGCGGTGCACATCCCGACTCGCTTACCAGACTCGTTCCCCGTCTGTGCTGTCCCGGCGCGCGCGGCCCCGCTCCCTAGGGCGCGCGCGCGCCGGCTCTTTGCGATTTAAAGGGCCAGTGCGCCACTGATTGGCGCATGGTTTTAATTAGTGTGTTCACCTGTGCACTTCCCTATATTACCTCACTTCCCCTTCACTTCCTTGCCGGATCTTGTTGCCATTATGCCTGTGAAAGCGTTCCTTGTGTATCCCAAGCCAGTGTTCCAGACCTCTTGCCGTTGCCCCTGACTATGTTCCTTGCTGCCTGCCCTGACCTTCTGCTACGTCCGACCTTGCTCTTGTCTAATCCCTTGTACCGCGCCTATCTCAGCAGTCAGAGAGGTTGAGCCGTTGCCAGTGGATACGACCTGGTTGCTACCACCGCTGCTAGACCATCCCGCTTTGCGGCGGGCTCTGGTGAAAACCAGTAGCAACTTAGAACCGGTCCACCGACACGGTCCACGCCAATCCCTCTCTGACACAGAGGATCCACCTCCAGCCTGCCGAATCCTGACAGTAGATCCGGCCATGGATCCCGCTGAGGTCCCGCTGCCAGTTGTCGCTGACCTTACCACGGTGGTCGCCCAGCAGTCGCAATAGATAGCGCAACAAGGCCATCAGCTGTCTCAACTGACTGTGATGCTACAGCAGCTTCTACCACAGCTTCAGCAACCATCTCCTCTGCCAGCTCCTGCACCTCCTCCGCAGCGAGTGGCCACATCCAGCCTCCGTTTATCATTGCCGGACAAGTTTGATGGGGACTCTAAACTGTGCCGTGGTTTTCTCTCGCAATGTTCCCTGCATTTGGAGATGATGTCGGACCAATTTCCAACTGAAAGGTCAAAGGTGGCTTTCGTGGTCAGCCTCCTGTCTGGGAAGGCCCTGTCATGGGCCACACCGCTCTGGGACCGCAATGATCCTGTCACTGCCTCCGTACACTCTTTCTTCGCGGAGATTCGAAGTGTCTTCGAGGAACCAGCCCGAGCCTCTTCTGCCGAGACTGCCCTGCTGAACCTGGTCTAGGGTAATTCCTCAGTAGGCGAGTACGCCATCCAATTCCGTACTCTCGCCTCCGAATTATCCTGGAATAACGAGGCCCTCTGCGCGACCTACAAAAAAGGCCTATCCAGTAACATCAAAGATGTGCTGGCCGCACGAGAAATTCCTGTCAACCTGCATGAACTTATTCATTTGGCCACCCGCATTGACAAGCGTTTTTCCGAAAGACGACAAGAGCTCCGCCAGGATATGGACTTTGTTCGCACTAGGCGGTTTCTCTCCCCGGCTCCTCTCTTCTCTGGTCCGCTGCAATCTGTTTCTGTGCCTTCCGCCGTGGAGGCTATGCAAGTAGACCGGTCTCGTCTGACACCTCAAGAGAGGACACGCCGCTGCAATGAGAACCTATGCCTGTACTGGTCCAGTACCGAACATTTCTTGAAGGATTGTCCTATCCGACCTCCACGTCAGGAAAGACGCACAACGATTCCGCACAAAGGTGAGACAGCTCTAGGTGTGAACTCTGCTTCTCCACGTCTTACTGTGCCTGTGCGGATTTCTTCTTCTAACTTCTCCTTCTCAGCTGTGGCCTTCTTGGATTCCGGATCTGCAGGAAATTTTATTTTGGCTTCTTTCGTTAACAGGTTCAACATCCCAGTGACCAGTCTCGCCAGACCTCTCTACATCGCATCAGTTAATGGTGAAAGATTGGATTGTACTGTGCGTTACCGCACAGAACCCCTCTTAATGTGCATTGGACCCCATCACGAAAAGATTGAATTTCTGGTACTTTCTAACTGCACCTCTGAAATTCTTCTCGGACTACCTTGGTTTCAACGCCATTCCCCTACCCTTGACTGGACTACCGGGGAAATCAAGAATTGGGGTACTTCTTGCTACAAAAAATGCTTTATGTCGGCTCCCAGTCCTGCCAGTCAAACCCCTATAGCTCCTCCGATACCAGGTCTCCCCAAGGCCTATCTGGACTATGCTGATGTTTTTTTGCAAAAAACAAGCAGAGACTTTGCCTCCTCACAGGCCTTATGACTGTCCTATTGATCTCCTCCCTGGTTCTACTCCACCCCGGGGTAGAATCTATCCTCTGTCTGCTCCGGAAACACAAGCCATGACGGAGTACATCCAAGAAAATATAAAAAGGGGATTTATCCGCAAGTCTTCCTCCCCTGCCGGAGCAGGGTTCTTCTTTGTCTCCAAAAAGGACGGTTCTTTACGACCATGCGTTGATTACCGCGGTCTTAATAAAATCACTATAAAAAAAACGCTATCCCCTGCCTCTTATCTCGGAACTCTTTGACCGCCTACATGGCGCCAACATCTTTACCAAATTGGATTTAAGAGGTGCATATAATCTCATCCGCATCAGGGAAGGGGACAAGTGGAAGACCGCGTTTAACACCAGAGACGGACACTTTGAATATCTGGTTATGCCCTTTGGGCTTTGCAACGACCCTGCCGTCTTCCAGGACTTTGTAAATGAAATTTTTTGTGATTTATTATATACCTGTGTTGTGGTCTACTTGGACGATATTTAGATTTTCTCTTCTAACCTAGAAGAACACCGCCGTCATGTCCGCATGGTTCTTCAGAGACCCCGGGACAATCAGTTATATGCCAAGATGGAGAAATGTCTCTTTGAATGCCAATCTCTTCCCTTCCTAGGATATTTAGTCTCTGGCCAGGGACTTCAAATGGACCCGGACAAACTGTCAGTCGTGTTGGATTGGCCACGCCCCTCCGGACTCCGAGCTATCCAACGTTTCTTGGGGTTTGCCAATTACTACAGACAATTTATTCCACATTTTTCCACCATTGTGGCCCCAATTGTGGCCCTAACCAAGAAAAACGCCAACCCCAAGTCCTGGTCTCCTCAAGCGGACGAGGCGTTCAACCGTCTCAAAACTGCCTTTTCTTCTGCTCCCGTACTCTCCAGACCTGATCCATCTAAACCCTTCTCACTGGAGGTAGACGCCTCCTCGGTAGGAGCCGGAGCTGTACTCCTACAGAAAAACTCTTCCGGACATGGCGTTACTAGTGGTTTCTTTTCTAGGACCTTCTCTCCGGCGGAGAAAAATTACTCCATTGGTGATCGAGAACTACTGGCCATAAAACGGCTGAACCCTCGCCAGGCTAGGTGGTCGTTGTTTTTTGCCCGTTTTAACTTTGAGATTCATTTTCGCCCCTCTGACAAGAACATCAGGGCTGACGCCCTCTCTCGTTCCTCGGATGCCTCTGAAATGGAAGCCTCCCTGCAACACATTATTCCTCCTGACTGTCTGATCTCTGCTTCCCCAGCTTCCATCAGACAAACTTCTCCTGGAAAGACCTTCGTCCCTCCACGCCAGCGCCTCAGGATTCTCAGGTGGGGACACTCCTCACACCTCGCCGGCCATGCTGGCATCAAAAAGTCCATCCAGCTCATCTCTCGTTTTTATTGGTGGCCTACCCTGGAAGCAGATGTTACTGATTTTGTTCGGGCTTGTACAGTCTGTGCCCGGGACAAAACTCCTCGTCAGAAGCCTGCCGGTCTCCTTCATCCTCTGCCTGTTCCTGAGCTACCATGGTCTCAGATTGCTATGGACTTTATTACAGACCTGCCTTTATCCCATGGCAACACAGTTATTTGGGTGGTCGTTGATCGTTTCTCCAAGATGGCACATTTTATTCCACTTCCAGGTCTTCCTTCTGCGCCACAGTTGGCGAAACAATTTTTTGTGCACATTTTTCGCCTTCACGGGCTTCCTACGCATATAGTCTCGGATAGAGGCGTTCAATTTGTGTCGAAATTCTGGAGGGCCATCTGTAAATCAGCTTAAAATCAAATTAAATTTCTCGTCTTCCTATCATCCCCAATCCAATGGGCAAGTGGAGAGAGTTAATCAGGTTCTTGGTGACTATTTGCGACATTTTGTTTCCTCCCGCCAGGATGACTGGGCCGATCTTCTACCATGGGGCGAATTCTCATACAATTTCAAAGTCTCTGAGTCCTCCGCTAAATCCCCATTCTTTGTGGTGTACGGCCGTCACCCTCTTCCCCCCCTCCCCACTCCCCACTCCTTCTGGTTTGCCCGCTGTTGATGAGGTGACCCGGGACTTCTCCACCATCTGGAAAGAGACTCAAAAATCTCTCATACAGGCCTCATCCCGGATGAAGAAACATGCCGACAAAAAAAGAAGAACTCCTCCTGTCTTTTCTCCTGGAGACAAAGTGTGGCTCTCCCCCAAGTATATCCGCTTCCGTGTCCCCAGTTATAAACTGGGACCACGTTATCTTGGACCCTTTAAAATCAAGTGCCAAATCAACCCCGTCTCCTACAAACTCCTTCTTCCCCCTTCTCTCCGTATTGCCAATGCTTTTCATGTCTCTCTACTTAAACCGCTTATTCTTAACCGCTTCTCTCCTAAGGTTGTTGCTCCTACTCCTGTCTCCGGGTCCTCAGATGTCTTCTCGGTTAAAGAAATTCTTGCATCCAAGACGGTCAGAGGTAAAAAAAAAATTCTTGTAGATTGGGAGAATTGCGGTCCGGAGGAGAGGTCATGGGAACCCAAGGATAACATCCTTGACAAGGACCTTATCTACAAATTTTCAGGTTCTAAAAAGAGGGGGAGACCCAAGGGGGGGGGGGGGGTACTGTTACGCCGAGCGCTCCGGGTCCCCGCTCCTCCCCGGAGCGCTCACAGCGTTCTCCTGTTCACAGCGCCCCGGTCAGACCCGCTGACCGGGTGCGCTGCGATAATGTCCCCAGCCGGGATGCGATTCGCGATGCGGGACGCACCCGCTCACGGTGCGCATCCCGACCCACTTACCAGACTCGTTCCCCGCCTGTGCTGTCCCGGCGCGTGCGGCCCCGCTCCCTAGGGTGCGCGCGCCGGCTCTTTGCGATTTAAAGGGCCAGTGCGCCACTGATTGCCGCATGGTTTTAATTAGTGTGTTCACCTGTGCACTTCCCTATATTACATCACTTCCCCTTCACTTCCTTGCCGGATCTTGTTGCCATTGTGCCTGTGAAAGCGTTCCTTGTGTATCCCAAGCCAGTATTCCAGACCTCTTGCCGTTGCCCCTGACTACGATACTTGCTGCCTGCCCTGACCTTCTGCTACGTCCGACCTTGCTCTTGTCTAATCCCTTGTACCGCGCCTATCTCAGCAGTCAGAGAGGTTGAGCCGTTGCCAGTGGATACGACCTGGTTGCTACCGCCGCTGCTAGACCATCCCGCTTTGCGGCGGGCTCTGGTGAAAACCAGTAGCAACTTAGAACCGGTCCACCGACACGGTCCACGCCAATCCCTCTCTGACACAGAGGATCCACCTCATGCCTGCCGAATCCTGACACTTGCGTTAGGCAATGATTTAATTTTTACCGATTGGGTCGGTGGAGTATCTCCCCTGTAATCTTTCTGACCATTCACCTTTACTTGTACGTCTTACATTTGCCTCACACCCTGGGATGCGGGGTTCCCTGTGGAGTCTGAATCCCTTTTGGCTTCAGGTCTCCTCAGTGGGCCGTACGCTTCCATCCGATATTGCCATTTCTTAAGAAATTCTTGAGATCAATGCGGGGACTGCCTAGTTGGGTACTGTTTGGGACTCTTTAAAAGCATATGTACGGGGCATTCTTATTAGGGATATTACTACCTGCAAATCCAAGAATAGGGCGATTCAAATCTCATTGCAGCAACAGGTGCTCTTGGCAGAAGGCCAGTTCCTTGGGGGCCCTTCTGATCTGAATAGAAGTAGTAGGAAGTACTTGCAGGCATTATTGGACTCCCATTTGTTCTTTCAACAGCAGTGCTACTTTGAGAGGGGTGAGAGCACTGGCCACCAATTGGCTCGTACTGTTAGGGCTCAGTAGGGTTCCACCTGTTTTCCTTGTCTCTGCGACGGTTCCGGGAGGCTATTCTGGATGTTTTGGTGTCCTTTTACGAGCAGACATATTCTTCTAAATTGACGCATGATTCTGCCAATTTGTTTCTGGCATCCCACTTCCGGCATTGTCACAGACTCAAAGAGAAATTTTAGAATAATTGGAAGGTGCATTGGGGGTCTTACCCTCTGAGAAATCACCGGGAGTTGACGAAATCTCTAATGAATATCTTAAACAATTTCAGGAAGGTTTACTGACCAGGTTGCTAGAGGTTATGCGGGCGGCGGTGGAGTTGGGGCCTGCCGGGGTCTATGTTAGAAGTTTTATAGTGCTGCTGTTGAAGCCCGGTAAGGACCCGCACTCTGCGGGCTCTTACAGACCAATTTCCCTGTTGTGTTCTGATGTGAAACTGTTAGAAAAGGTCTTAGCCAACCGTCTCTTGGGGGTTTATTACTACCTTAATCCATGGGGACCAGATGGGATTTATGGCCGGGAAATCAACAGCTGACAATATTAGGAGGCTCTATTTAAATTTGCAGTTGCAGCCTGAGAATGCTGCTTGTAGGGCCGTGCTTTCACAGCCTCTGACAGTGTGGAGTGGAATTTTCTTTGTAGTGTGATGTGGCGCATGGGGCCTGTGTTTTTAAAATGGGTCATTTGCTCAACTGCAGGAGGACTTTAATTTACCACATTCCTTTTTCTACCGTTACCAGCAGTTATGACATGCTCTGGATGCGCAGTCTCGGGCCTGTGACTTGACTGTCGGCTCATCTGTGGTGGTGAACAATTTGTTCACCCAGGTTTCCACTAAGGGAGTGATATCGGCACTGTATAGGGAATTGCTATAGTAGAGCTGTATATGTGTAATGTACATGTAGCTGAGCTGTATGTGTACACAGTAGAGCTGTATATGTGTAATGTACATGTAGCTGAGCTGTATGTGTACACAGTAGAGCTGTATATGTGTAATGTACATGTAGCTGAGCTGTATGTGTACACAGTAGAGCTGTATATGTGTAATGTACATGTAGCTGTGCTGTATGTGTACACAGTAGAGCTGTATATGTGTAATGTACATGTAGCTGAGCTGTATGTGTACACAGTAGAGCTGTATATGTGTAATGTACATGTAGCTGAGCTGTATGTGTACACAGTAGAGCTGTATATGTGTAATGTACATGTAGCTGAACTGTATAATGTCCCAGCAGTGTCACCTCTCCAGTCATCACCAGACCCCTCCATTACTGTATAATGTCCCAGCATTCCCAGCAGTGTCACCTCTCCAGTCATCACCAGACCCCTCCATTACTGTATAATGTCCCAGCAGTGTCACCTCTCCAGTCATCACCAGACCCCTCCATTACTGTATAATGTCCCAGCAGTGTCACCTCTCCAGTCATCACCAGACCCCTCCATTACTGTATAATGTCCCAGCAGTGTCACCTCTCCAGTCATCACCAGATCCCTCCATTACTGTATGATGTCCCAGCACTGATCATCGCCGGTTCAATGGTTCTTTGTATATATAAACACACATACAAATATATCAACATACCTGTACAGGAGCAGTATAACGTCTAACTCATATAACCATTCCTCCTCATATAACCATTCCCTCTCATATAACCATTCCTCTCATATAACCATTCCCCTCATATAACCATTCCTCCTCATATAACCATTCCTCCTCATATAACCATTCCTCTCATATAACCATTCCTCCTCATATAACCATTCCTCCTCATATAACCATTCCTCCTCATATAACCATTCCTCCTCATATAACCATTCCTCCTCATATAACCATTCCTCCTCATATAACCATTCCTCCTCATATAACCATTCCTCCTCATATAACCATTCCTCCTCATATAACCATTCCTCCTCATATAACCATTCCTCCTCATATAACCATTCCCCTCATATAACCATTCCCCTCATATAACCATTCCTCCTCATATAACCATTCCTCCTCATATAACCATTCCTCCTCATATAACCATTCCTCCTCATATAACCATTCTCCTCATATAACCATTCCCCTCATATAACCATTCCCCTCATATAACCATTCCTCCTCATATAACCATTCCTCCTCATATAACCATTCCTCCTCATATAACCATTCCTCCTCATATAACCATTCCCCTCATATAACCATTCCCCTCATATAACCATTCCCCTCATATAACCATTCCTCCTCATATAACCATTCCTCCTCATATAACCATTCCCCTCATATAACCATTCCTCCTCATATAACCATTCCCCTCATATAACCATTCCCCTCATATAACCATTCCCCTCATATAACCATTCCCCCTCATATAACCATTCCCCTCATATAACCATTCCCCTCATATAACCATTCCCCTCATATAACCATTCCCCTCATATAACCATTCCCCTCATATAACCATTCCTCCTCATATAACCATTCCCCTCATATAACCATTCCTCCTCATATAACCATTCCTCCTCATATAACCATTCCCCCTCATATAACCATTCCCCCTCATATAACCATTCCCCCTCATATAACCATTCCTCCTCATATAACCATTCCCCCTCATATAACCATTCCCCCTCATATAACCATTCCCCCTCATATAACCATTCCCCTCATATAACCATTCCCCTCATATAACCATTCCTCCTCATATAACCATTCCTCCTCATATAACCATTCCTCCTCATATAACCATTCCTCCTCATATAACCATTCCTCCTCATATAACCATTCCTCCTCATATAACCATTCCTCCTCATATAACCATTCCTCCTCATATAACCATTCTCCTCATATAACCATTCCCCTCATATAACCATTCCTCCTCATATAACCATTCCCCTCATATAACCATTCCCCTCATATAACCATTCCCCTCATATAACCATTCCCCCCATATAACCATTCCCCTCATATAACCATTCCTCCTCATATAACCATTCCTCCTCATATAACCATTCCTCCTCATATAACCATTCCCCTCATATAACCATTCCTCCTCATATAACCATTCCCCTCATATAACCATTCCCCTCATATAACCATTCCTCCTCATATAACCATTCCTCCTCATATAACCATTCCTCCTCATATAACCATTCCCCTCATATAACCATTCCCCTCATATAACCATTCCTCCTCATATAACCATTCCCCTCATATAACCATTCCTCCTCATATAACCATTCCCCTCATATAACCATTCCCCTCATATAACCATTCCCCTCATATAACCATTCCTCCTCATATAACCATTCCCCTCATATAACCATTCCTCCTCATATAACCATTCCCCTCATATAACCATTCCTCTCATATAACCATTCCTCTCATATAACCATTCCTCCTCATATAACCATTCCTCCTCATATAACCATTCCCCTCATATAACCATTCCTCCTCATATAACCATTCCCCTCATATAACCATTCCTCCTCATATAACCATTCCTCCTCATATAACCATTCCCCTCATATAACCATTCCTCCTCATATAACCATTCCTCCTCATATAACCATTCCTCTCATATAACCATTCCTCCTCATATAACCATTCCTCTCATATAACCATTCCTCTCATATAACCATTCCTCTCATATAACCATTCCTCTCATATAACCATTCCTCTCATATAACTATATACACACATACAAATAGACAGCTGTGAACATACCTGTACAGGAGCCGTGTCCTTACAGGACCTGCGATGATGTCACCGTCATGTGATCAGTCACATGGAGGAGGAGGAGTCACATGATCAGGGGCTGCTGCTCTAGGCTCATCTGCTCAGTGTATGCAGGACTCTGCTGTGCTGGTTGTGATCGCTGCTGGATGAGCTGAAGTTATGTGTATGCAGCAGAGCTATGTGTGTGTGTGATGTGCGTGGTGCAGAGCTGTGTATGTGTGATGTGCGTGGTGCAGAGCTGTGTATGTGTGTGTTATATATGTCTGCAGCAGAGCTGTGTGTAATGTGCATGTAGCTGAGCTGTATGTGTACACAGTAGAGCTGTATATGTGTAATGTGCATGTAGCTGAGCTGTATGTGTACACAGTAGAGCTGTATATGTGTAATGTACATGTAGCTGAGCTGTATGTGTACACAGTAGAGCTGTATATGTGTAATGTACATGTAGCTGAGCTGTATGTGTACACAGTAGAGCTGTATATGTGTAATGTGCATGTAGCTGAGCTGTATGTGTACACAGTAGAGCTGTATATGTGTAATGTACATGTAGCTGAGCTGTATGTGTACACAGTAGAGCTGTATATGTGTAATGTGCATGTAGCTGAGCTGTATGTGTACACAGTAGAGCTGTATATGTGTAATGTACATGTAGCGGAGCTGTATGTGTACACAGTAGAGCTGTATATGTGTAATGTACATGTAGCTGAGCTGTATGTGTACACAGTAGAGCTGTGTGTAATGTGCATGTAGCTGAGCTGTATGTGTACACAGTAGAGCTGTATATGTGTAATGTACATGTAGCTGAGCTGTATGTGTACACAGTAGAGCTGTATATGTGTAATGTACATGTAGCTGAGCTGTATGTGTACACAGTAGAGCTGTATATGTGTAATGTGCATGTAGCTGAGCTGTATGTGTACACAGTAGAGCTGTATATGTGTAATGTGCATGTAGCTGAGCTGTATGTGTACACAGTAGAGCTGTATATGTGTAATGTACATGTAGCTGAGCTGTATGTGTACACAGTAGAGCTGTATATGTGTAATGTACATGTAGCTGAGCTGTATGTGTACACAGTAGAGCTGTATATGTGTAATGTACATGTAGCTGAGCTGTATGTGTACACAGTAGAGCTGTATGTGTAATGTACATGTAGCTGAGCTGTATGTGTACACAGTAGAGCTGTATATGTGTAATGTACATGTAGCTGAGCTGTATGTGTACACAGTAGAGCTGTATATGTGTAATGTACATGTAGCTGAGCTGTATGTGTACACAGTAGAGCTGTATATGTGTAATGTACATGTAGCTGAGCTGTATGTGTACACAGTAGAGCTGTATATGTGTAATGTGCATGTAGCTGAGCTGTATGTGTACACAGTAGAGCTGTATATGTGTAATGTACATGTAGCTGAGCTGTATGTGTACACAGTAGAGCTGTATATGTGTAATGTGCATGTAGCTGAGCTGTATGTGTACACAGTAGAGCTATATATGTGTAATGTACATGTAGCGGAGCTGTATGTGTACACAGTAGAGCTGTATATGTGTAATGTACATGTAGCGGAGCTGTATGTGTACACAGTAGAGCTGTATATGTGTAATGTACATGTAGCGGAGCTGTATGTGTACACAGTAGAGCTGTATATGTGTAATGTACATGTAGCTGAGCTGTATGTGTACACAGTAGAGCTGTGTGTAATGTGCATGTAGCTGAGCTGTATGTGTACACAGTAGAGCTGTATATGTGTAATGTACATGTAGCTGAGCTGTATGTGTACACAGTAGAGCTGTATATGTGTAATGTACATGTAGCTGAGCTGTATGTGTACACAGTAGAGCTGTATATGTGTAATGTGCATGTAGCTGAGCTGTATGTGTACACAGTAGAGCTGTATATGTGTAATATACATGTAGCTGAGCTGTATGTGTACACAGTAGAGCTGTATATGTGTAATGTACATGTAGCTGAGCTGTATGTGTACACAGTAGAGCTGTATGTGTAATGTACATGTAGCTGAGCTGTATGTGTACACAGTAGAGCTGTATATGTGTAATGTACATGTAGCTGAGCTGTATCTGTACACAGTAGAGCTCAGTAGCGGATCCAGGGGGGGGGCAACGGGGCAATTCCCCCCCCCCCCTCCCCCCCCCGAGATTGCTGTCCCCCGCCCTCTAGAATGGTGGAGCCGAAGCTGTAAGCTTCCGCTCCACCATTCACTAACCTAGGCAGTCTCACACGCTGTGAGTACACAGCGTGTGAGCTGCGGGGACGCGATCCTCTGCAGGCCGGCGCGATGACGTCACATCATCGCGCCGGCGCCCGGAAGTCCCGTCCCCGCGGCCAGCATACAGTAAGTAAGAAGAGTATGCTCAGGGCCCAGGGGATTTGGGATTTGGAATATGTGCCACTGTTAAGGGCACTGTATCGGAGGGGGAGGGGGATTTAAAAATTTAGGGGGGGGGGGGGGAGAGAAAGGGGAATTTTTAATGTGAGGTGCTGCAGGGCAAAGCACTGGGGGCACTATATGTTAAGAGCACATGACAGGGTGGCCCCCTGTGCTGTGCTCCTCACATATAATGCCCCCTGTGCTGTGCCCCTCACATATAATGCCCCCTGTGCTGTGCCCCTCACATATAATGTCCCCTGTGCTGTGCCCACACATATAATGCCCCCTGTGCTGTGCCCCTCACATATATTGCCCCCTGTGCTGTGCCCCACACATATAATACCCCCTGTGCTGTGCCCCACACATATGCCCCCTGTGCTGTGCCCCCCACACATATAATTTATATGTGTGGGCACAGCACAGGGGGGGGGGCATTATATGTGAGGGGCACAGCACAGGGGGCATTATGTGTGGGGCACAGCACAGGGGGCATTATATCATATAATGCCCCCTGTGCTGTGCCCCACACATATAATGCCCCCTGTGCTGTGCCCCACACACATAATGCCCCCTGTGCTGTGCCCCACACATATAATGCCCCCTGTGCTGTGCCCCTCATATATACTGCCCGTGCGGTGCCCCACACATATAATGCCCCTTGTTCTGTGCCCATCACATATAATGCCCCCTGTGCTGTGCCCCACACATATAATGCCCCCTGTGCTGTGCCCCTCACAAATAATGCCCCCATCATGCGCCCCTCATATATAATGCCCCCATCCTGTGCCCCTCATATATAATGCGCCATCATGCGCCCCTCACATATAATGCCCCCTGTCCTGTGCCCCTCACATATAATGCTTTTGTCATGTGCCCCAAACATATAATGCCCCCTGTGCTGTGCCCCTCACATATAATGCACCCTGACTGGACAGGACAGGGGGCATTATATGTGAGGGGCGCATGATGAGGGCATTATATGTGAGGGGCAAAGAACGGGGGCATTATATGTGAAGGGCACAGCACGGGGCATTATATGGGAGGGGTGCATGATGGGGGCATTATATGTGAGGGGCAAAGAACGGGGGCATTATATGTGAAGGGCACAGCACAGGGGGCATTATATGTGTGGGGCATATGACAGTAGCATTATATGTGAGGGGCACAGCATGGGGGGCATTATATGTGAGGGGCACAGCACAGGGGGCATTATATGTGAGGGGAACAGCACAGGGGACATTATATGTGAGGGGCACAGCACGGGGGGCATTATATGTGAGGGGCACAGCACAGGGGGCATTATATGTGAGGGACGCATGATGGGGCATTATATGTGAGGGGCAAAGAACGGGGAATTATATGTGAAGGGCACAGCACAGGGGGCAATATATGTTAGGGGCACAGGGCATTATTATGTGGGGGAACAGGACGGGTCATAATTATTACATGTAGGGGCACAAGATGGGGCATTATTCCTATATGTGAAGGCACAGAGTGTTCTGCATTTCAGAAGTATATTGTAGATTATGAGGAATTTCTGGGGTGGTACATTTTTTTATGGGCCACAATACATTTGGGTATTTTATTCAGAGGGTGCACTGCACAGCAAGTTATATTCAGAGAGTGCAGTGTGTGGTAGTATTAAATTTAGAGGGTACAGTGTGTGGTGGTATATTCAGAGAGTGCAGTGTGTGTTAGTATTATATACAGAGGGTACAGTGTGTGGTAGTATTCTATTCAGAGAGTGCAGTGTGTGGTAGTATTAAATTTAGAGGGTACAGTGTGTGGTAGTATATTCAGAGAGTGCAGTGTGTGGTAGTATTATATTCAGAGAGTGCAGTGTTTGGTAGTATTATATACAGAGGGTACAGTGTGTGGTAGTATTCTATTCAGAGAGTGCAGTGTGTGGTAGTATTAAATTTAGAGGGCACAGTGTGTGGTAGTATTATATTCAGAGAGTGCAGTGTGTGGTAGTATTCTATTCAGAGAGTGCAGTGTGTGGTAGTATTAAATTTAGAGGGCACAGTGTGGTAGTATTATATTCAGAGAGTGCAGTGTGTGGTAGTATTATATTCAGAGAGTGCAGTGTTTGTTAGTATTACATTTAGAGGGCCCAGTGTGTGGTAGTGTTATATTCAGAGGGCACAGTGTGTGGTAGTATTATATTTAGATGGCGCAGTGTGTGGTAGTATTATATTCAGAGGGTACGGTGTGTCGCGGTATTATATTCAGAGGGTACAGTGTGTTGTATATTCAGGAGGTACAGTGTGTCAGAATTATATTCAGAAGGTATGTGCCAGTATTATATTCGAAGAATACAGTGTTTGGCAGTATTATAATAATTATTGTTTTCATATAGAGGATCAGAATCCGCTGACATAGTGAGGAGACGTCTGGGCATCAAGTTCTGCAGGGAGAACATTTAGCTGAAACAAGTCCCGGTGGTATGTACATCTGAATTAGATAAGGAAAGACTATAGAGAAGAGGTCATCTGTAGTCACTGATATCATTGTGTATTCTCCTCACTATAGAGAAGACGTCACCTGTAGTCACTGATATCATTGTGTATTCTCCTCACTATAGAGAAGACGTCACCTGTAGTCACTGATATCATTGTGTATTCTCCTCACTATAGAGAAGACGTCACCTGTAGTCACTGATATCATTGTGTATTCTCCTCACTATAGAGAAGACGTCACCTGTAGTCACTGATATCATTCTGTATCCTCCTGTGTGTGTCCCATCAGAGCTGGAGTCACTTGTAAGTTCTGCAGTAATGATGGGTGAAACAACAACTCCCAGCATCCCCTTATCACTGCTTAGGTCATACTGGAAGCTGTAGTTTTAAATGGTAAAAACTTCTTTAGCACTTTCCCATTCTGTGGCAATTGGTATATTTGATAATTATTCTGACATGTGAACACGGCCTAAGAGTCTTAAACAAGGTTAGGACTGTATGATACATTTAATATTGTAAGTTCCGTAAGCAACACCTTATTTTCTGTCTGCCAACACAAAATACTCTAATAGTGCCCCTCCCGAGACTCGACTCTGGATCCGCCCCTGGTAGAGCTGTATATGTGTAATGTGCATGTAGCTGAGCTGTATGTGTACACAGTAGAGCTGTATATGTGTAATGTACATGTAGCTGAGCTGTATGTGTACACAGTAGAGCTGTATATGTGTAATGTACATGTAGCTGAGCTGTATGTGTACACAGTAGAGCTGTATATGTGTAATGTGCATGTAGCTGAGCTGTATGTGTACACAGTAGAGCTGTATATGTGTAATGTACATGTAGCTGAGCTGTATGTGTACACAGTAGAGCTGTATATGTGTAATGTGCATGTAGCTGAGCTGTATGTGTACACAGTAGAGCTGTATATGTGTAATGTACATGTAGCTGAGCTGTATGTGTACACAGTAGAGCTGTATATGTGTAATGTACATGTAGCTGAGCTGTATGTGTACACAGTAGAGCTGTATATGTGTAATGTGCATGTAGCTGGGCTGTATGTGTACACAGTAGAGCTGTATATGTGTAATGTACATGTAGCTGAGCTGTATGTGTACACAGAGCTGTATATGTGTAATGTGCATGTAGCTGAGCTGTATGTGTACACAGTAGAGCTGTATATGTGTAATGTACATGTAGCTGAGCTGTATGTGTACACAGTAGAGCTGTATATGTGTAATGTGCATGTAGCTGGGCTGTATGTGTACACAGTAGAGCTGTATATGTGTAATGTACATGTAGCTGAGCTGTATGTGTACACAGAGCTGTATATGTGTAATGTGCATGTAGCTGAGCTGTATGTGTACACAGTAGAGCTGTATATGTGTAATGTACATGTAGCTGAGCTGTATGTGTACACAGTAGAGCTGTATATGTATAATGTACATGTAGCTGAGCTGTATGTGTGTAATGTACATGTAGCTGAGCTGTATGTGTACACAGTAGAGCTGTATATGTGTAATTTACATGTAGCTGAGCTGTATGTGTACACAGTAGAGCTGTATATGTGTAATGTACATGTAGCTGAGCTGTATGTGTACACAGTAGAGCTGTATATGTGTAATGTACATGTAGCTGAGCTGTATGTGTGTAATGTACATGTAGCTGAGCTGTATGTGTACACAGTAGAGCTGTATTTGTGTAATGTACATGTAGCTGAGCTGTATGTGTACACAGTAGAGCTGTATATGTGTAATGTACATGTAGCTGAGCTGTATGTGTACACAGTAGAGCTGTATATGTGTAATGTAGCTGAGCTGTATGTGTACACAGTAGGGCTGTATATGTGTAATGTGCATGTAGCTGGGCTGTATGTGTACACAGTAGAGCTGTATATGTGTAATGTACATGTAGCTGAGCTGTATGTGTACACAGAGCTGTATATGTGTAATGTGCATGTAGCTGAGCTGTATGTGTACACAGTAGAGCTGTATATGTGTAATGTACATGTAGCTGAGCTGTATGTGTACACAGTAGAGCTGTATATGTGTAATGTACATGTAGCTGAGCTGTATGTGTACACAGTAGAGCTGTATATGTGTAATGTACATGTAGCTGAGCTGTATGTGTGTAATGTACATGTAGCTGAGCTGTATGTGTACACAGTAGAGCTGTATATGTGTAATGTACATGTAGCTGAGCTGTATGTGTACACAGTAGAGCTGTATATGTGTAATGTACATGTAGCTGAGCTGTATGTGTACACAGTAGAGCTGTATATGTGTAATGTACATGTAGCTGAGCTGTATGTGTACACAGTAGAGCTGTATTTGTGTAATGTACATGTAGCTGAGCTGTATGTGTACACAGTAGAGCTGTATATGTGTAATGTACATGTAGCTGAGCTGTATGTGTACACAGTAGAGCTGTATATGTGTAATGTAGCTGAGCTGTATGTGTACACAGTAGAGCTGTATATGTGTAATGTGCATGTAGCTGGGCTGTATGTGTACACAGTAGTGCTGTATAGGTGTAATGTACATGTAGCTGAGCTGTATGTGTACACAGTAGAGCTGTATATGTGTAATGTACATATAGCTGAGCTGTATGTGTGGTGAGCTGGGTGAGGCAATGGTGTAGCAGGGTCTGGTGGTATTAAGGCTTGATTTGTCGTGACACCAGGGTGCGGTTGTTTTGTATAGAAGGCCCTGTCGACAACCATTCCACAAACGGCAGGATAATAAACGGAATATCCACAGCAGAATTTATGAGATAACTGGAACGTTTACTGAACTTCTTATGCAAACAGTCTTTATAAATATACAGTTTCTCTCTAGGTAACCGGAATACAGGTTTCTCACAGTCTTTGCTGGGACTAGTAGTCTTTAGCTTTTAAGCAGGCCACTGTGCTACTAATTATAGGATTTGAGTTGAATAGTAGTCACAAAGGATTTGTAGATAGAGCTTTATAACTTACAGTTTCTCTATCGGCTCCATTGGGGGACACAGACCGTGGGTGTATGCTGCTGTTTCTAGGTGTGACACTATGGTAATAAAAAAGTCAGCTCCTCCCAGCAGATATACCCGCCTTCAGGTCCTGAGCTAGTCAGTTTAAGCTTAGTGTCTGAAGGAGGTGGACATGGACTGGATTCTCCAGTCCAGGTCTTCTGTTTTTTATTTTCCTAGTATAGGGACGTGTTAGTTTTTTATTCCCTTTCTTTTCCGTTTTTAGGTGGGGACTCAGGAACTGCGGTTCACTGTTTCCCCATTGCGAGTAAGGGGGCACAGACATTGCGTATATGCACTGTTAACCCCCCCTCGCCTACGGTCAGCGCCTGGGTGGTACCTCACGGGTCCGGGTCCCCCTATGTCTCTGCTCGCCTCGCTTGCGCATAGCAGCTAGGTGTGATGCAGGGACCATAAGCTGGCTGAAGACTTCACTGAAGACTCCATTAGATAAGTTATTCTGACTGAGGTAAGTTCCTTCCCCCCCTTATTTTTCCATAGGTACGGACATAGGTTTTGGCCCACCCTCAGTTTTATGGGGCTGCATTTTACAGGGGCTGCATCTTGTTATTGGGGGAGCAGTGGCACCTAAGGGGGCATATAATATAGGGCACTTTACTTTTGGGGGCACTTTATTTTATTATGTGTGTGTGCTTGGTGCAACTACTTCAGCGCCTTATATGCGGCTGTCTGCCGCGGCGCTGTTCGGGCCGGGCGCTTCCAGCCCCGGCTTACTTTCGCTTTACTTCAGCACCTAATCCGCGGCTTACAGCTGCGGCGCCGCTTCGAGCCGGGCGCTTCTGCGCCGGCTTACTTACACTTTCGTCGGCCGGCGTTTAGGCCGCCCGCTCCATTCCCCCGAGCGCTATGCGGACTGGACGTGGCGCTCGGGACAAGGAGCGGGCGCCATGACAGTCCTTCTCGGTAGGTCTTAACTCCGCCCACAGGGCTTGGAACTTCCAGGGGCCCGAGGCAGCCTCCAATAAGCGCCGTGGGCGTGATTTTCACTATGTGGGGCCTGTTACTGGGTGCCTTACTTCGGGCACGCTCCTCCCTTTCTATTGGCTGGTCTTTTTTATCTGCTCACTGCAGCTGACAGGACACAGACCAGGGTGAGAAGGCTAGTCTCTATCTATCTCTTTTTCCACCATAATGTCCGCTCCCAGAGCTGTTCCTCCCTCTAGTCAGAAACATGGAACATCAGTGACTTATTATTTTTGTAAGCACTGTGACACCAAGATGTCCAGCTCTGTTGAGCCCACTAGCCCTGCCTGCTCCACTGCTCCCCCAGACACCCTTGTACCCCCTGATGCCCTTTCGGTCCCGGTGGGTTCAGCCGCTCCACCACCCTGGGTTTCTCCCTGACCCAGTATATGGCTGACTTGACCCAAGTCTCCCGATTGGTGGCTGAGGCCTCCCGGGTAGTGGTGTCCGCCCTGAAGGGGTCTTCCCTGTGCAGGACCTCTGAGAGGGCCTGCTCCTAGTCTCCTCATGCTTCACGCTCTCACAACCGTACTAGGGGTGCCTCGTCTGACTCTTCCATTGAGTCTTCAGATGGACGTGGGCGTTCCCTTCATGGGTCCTGCCCCCCTGTCATCTGGGCAGAGCTGCGTACCCGGTCAGGGTCGCCCCCCTCCAGGACTACCTCTACTCATTCACTTCCCCTGGTGAACTGGTGGACGAGGCGTCCGAAACGGCATTTGACTCAGAGGACCGCTCGGACTCAATTGCAACGGTGAACTCATTGGTGACAGCCATAAGAGACACCTTTCACCTAGAGGACCCAGGATCTTCAGATGTCTATCCAGAAGTATCCTTTCATCGTGCTAAGCCAGCACCTCAAAGGTTCAGCTCTCACGCTGACTTTGACTACATTCTGGAATCTGCATGGCAACATCCAGACAAGAGGTTCCCGGGAATCAAGACAATCCAAGAACGTTATCCATTTGTCAAGGACTTTGTCACTAAGGTGGTTTCCCCTCCCTCAGTGGATCCACCAATCTCCCGAATCTCTAGGGCGACTACACTGCCTCTGGCAGATGCCGCTGCCTTCAAGGATCCCACGGACAAGAAGGTAGAATCCTTAGCGAAGTTTGCTTCTGAAGCAGCTGGCTCTTCTCTTCTTCGCCTCGACATGGGTGTCCAAGGCCCTGTCGGAGTGGTGCCAAAAGCTCCATCAGGATTTCTTAGCGGGATCCCCCCCAGAGGTTCTATCTGCTCTGGCTCTCCAATGCTCTAAAGCTGGGGACTTTCTGTGCGCAGCTCCCACGTAGTCAGACGGTTGTTCTGCCTTTGCTGTGGGTCACCTAGCGGCTCTCCGCCGCTTTATGTGGCTTAAAGCTTGGAATGCGGATGCCGCTTCCAAAAGGTCTCTCATTGAACTTCCCTTTACGTCTTTTTGCTGAACGCCTCGATGAGATTATCTCCAAGGCAACGGGAGGTAAGAGTTCCTTCTTACCTCAAAATAAGGCTCGCCCTATTTCCCGGACCTCTGGTTCCAGCTTAGGGTCCAGGCAGGTGCCCTCGCGGTACAAGAAGGCTCCCTCGTGCTGGGCACGCTCGGCTTGGAAGTCGGACTCCAACCGGTCCAGCTGTTTTGCGCCCAAATCGGGCAACCGGAAGTGAGGCCCCCACCCGCGGTTTCTTCGGGTGGGAGGTTTTCTCTTGTTTTCCGTGACATCTGGACTTCACACATTCAGGACTCTGGGGTCAGGGATGTGGTGTCCAACGGTTACTGAATCGAATTCGCCTCCCTTCCGAGGGATCACGTTTTTTGATCCCTGGCCCCCCGGTCTCCTCCTCTGGCGAAGCAATTTAGAGTGACTCTCCAGTCTCTGCTTCTCCAGGGGGTTTTTGTCCCCCTTTCTCCAGGGGAACGTTTTCGGGGTTTCTATTCAAATTTTTTTGTAGTCCCCAAGATGGACGGTTCTGTGCGACCAATCCAACCGTCAACTTCTCATCCACCACTTCGGAATGGAATCTCTCCGTGCGGTGGTGGCGTCCCTTGAACAAGGGGAGTTCCCTTCATCGGTGGACATCAAGGATGCCTACCTCCATGTGCCAATATTTCCGGGCCATCATCGGTACCTCCGCTTGCGGTTCCGGAGGGGCACTTTCAATTCGTAGCCCTCTCTTTTGGTTTGGCCACGGCTCCTCGGGTCCTTACAAAGATCCTTACGCCAGTGTGGGTCCTGTTTGGTCGAGGGGAATCTCGGTGATATCCTATCTGGACGACCCTCTCATCAAGGCTCCAACCAGAGCCCAGACTCTGGAGAATCTGGACGTCACTCTCCACTCTCTGACTCGCTTCGGGTGGATGGTCAACCAGGACAGGTCAGTCTTCTGTCCTACCCAGTCTCTAACCTTCCTGGGACTTCGATTCAACGGCCTCTGCCCGCATTTTTCTTCCGCAGGACAAACGCCTGGCGCTCTGGTCGAGGGTCCGCTCCTTTCGGACCCAGGTATCAGTCTCCATCTGCACAGTATGGACGTCCTGGGTCGGGTGGTGGCAACTGTGGAGGCCTTACCCTTTGCCCAGTTTCATTACCCCCCCCTTCAACTGGCAATTCTCTCTCGATGGAACAGGTTTTGTTCTCCCTCGCATGGTCCGTCAGTCTCTGCTCTGGTGGCTCCGCTCCCCCCTTCTTCTCCAAGGGCGGTCATTTCTTCCCCTTCTCTGGCAGGTTGTTACAACGGTTGCCAGCCTGTCGGGCTGGGGCGGCGTGTTCAGAGATTGGATGGTCCAGGGACTCTGGTCCCCCCTGGAGATCCTTTTTCCGATAAACATATTGGAATTACGGGCGATTCTTCTTTGTCTTCTTCATTGGGAGTCCCATCTTCAATCTCGACCTGTCCGCGTTCAGTCGGACAACGCCACTGCCGTGGCGTACATAATCGACAGGGCGGCGATCGCAGCTCGGCAGCCATGGCCGAGGTGACCAAGCTTCTCACCTGGGCGGAGTGTAAAGTTCCGGACATTTCAGCGTTTCACATTCCGGGAGTGCTCAACTGGGAAGCGGACTTCCTCAGTTGGTCCTCACCCGACCCCGGCAAGTGGTCTCTTCATCCGGAGGTCTTCCTCACTCCTCTGCGACCTCTGGGGCTTCCGGACGTGGACCTCTTTGCGTTCTGGCACAATAGGAAGATCCTCCCGTTTGTGTCCAAGTTCCGGGACCTTCGCCCTAGTGATTCCTTGGGCGTGGTTCTCCCTACCTTATCTGTTCCGTTCTTTTCCGCTCCTTCCTAGGGTGCAGAGGAAGCTCAAGGCAGAGGACATCCTCGCCTTTCTGGTAGCTCCAGTTTGGCCCCGAAGGTCGTAGTACGCCGACGTAGTCAGGCTCCTGGATGACGCTCCTCTGCGCCTTCCGCTCCGCCCGGACCTACTCTCTCAGGGTCCTCTTGCCATCCCAATTTAAAGTCGCTGCATTTGTTGGCATGGCGGTTGAGACTGCGGTTTTGAGGGCCTGCGGGTTCTCTTCCCAAGTCATTCACACCATGCTCTGGGCTCGTAAGCCCTCCTCCGCACGAATTTACCACTGTACTTGGCGGTTTTATTTTTGTTGGTGTGAAGCTCAGGACTTCTCCCCGGTGACCTTCTCGGTTCCCCGTCTTCTCTCCTTTTTTTGCAGTCGGGGTTGGAACTGGGGTTGTCTCTCAGTTCCCATAAAGGTTAGGTTTCGGCCCCTGGTAATTATTTCTCATGTCCGGACCTTCATGCAAGGAGTGGCGCACGCTGTTCCTCCTTATCGGTCACCTTCTCCCCCCTTGGGACTTGAACTTGGTTCTGAGTGCCCTCCAGGGTGAACCCTTTGAGCCCCTTAGAGAGGTGCCTCTCCGCCTCCTTTCTTGGAAAGTGGTGTTTCTTGTTGCTATCACCTCCATCCGGAGGGTGTCTGAACTGGCAGTTCTTTCCTGCCGTTCTCCGTTTCTGGTGATCCACCAGGACAGGTCATTTTCCGGCCAGTTCCTTCATTTTTGCCTAGGGTGGTCTTGGCTTTTCATCTCAATGAGGACATTGTCCTCCCGTCCTTTTGTCCGGCTCCTTCTCATCCTAAGGAGCGCTTACTACAAAAGCTGGATGTAGTTTTGGGCTGTTTGGTCTTATCTCTCAATCACTTCTTCGTTTCGTCAGTGTGATTCCTTTGTCGTCCTTACGGAAGGTCGTCGCAAGAGACAACCTGCTTCCTAGGCCACCATTTCTCGGTGGATTCGGTCCGCCATTTCGGAAGCCTATCGCTGTAAGGGGAAGATTCCTCCTTTCAGGGTTGTGGCCCTTTCCACACGTTCTGTTGGGCTTCCTGGGCTCTCCAGAATAGAGCCTCGGCCTTGCAGATTTGCAAGGCGGCTACCTGGTAGTCTTTGCACACTCTCTCGAGGTTTTCCGAGTTCATACTTTCGCATCGGCTGATGCTAGTCTGGGTCGTAAAGTGTTGCAGGCGGCAGTGGATCGGCCGTCTGCCTTATTACTTATCTGCCCTCCCAAGGGACGGCTTTGGTACGTCCCACGGTCTGTGTCCCCCAATGGAGCCGATAGAGAAAAGGAGATTTTTTAACACTTACCGTAAAATCTCTTTCTCGACGGATCCATTGGGGGACACAGCTCCCGCCCTTTTTGGGTTTTTACTTTGGTTCTCTGTCCGAGGGTGTGTTCAGTTGTGTTTTTTCTTCTGGTTCTCGGACAGTTTGGGGTTTTTCTTTGACCTATTGGTCTCCTCCTATTGCTCTGGAACTTAAACTGAATAGCTCAGAGCCTGAAGGTGGGTATATCCTGCTGGGAGGAGCTGACTTTTTTTATTACCATAGTGTCCCACCTCCTAGAAACAGCAAGATACACCCACAGTCTGTGTCCCCCAATGGATCCTTCGAGAAAGAGATTTTACGGTAAGTGTTAAAAAATCTCTTTTTTAGTGGCTGCTGGTTCTTTAGGCTTTGGCCTAGTTGAGATGAATTGAGATTGGTGCTGATTGTGCTTTTTTTGTCCAGGTCCTAAGAGAGTTAATTTAGTGTCCAATGTCCATACATGCTCTAAAACTGATATACAAACAAGATTTGTTGGGAGTTGATTCACGAACAGGATAGCATTAGAACAGGATATAATGTGATCTAAGAACAAGATGATACTAGTACTTACGAACAGGTTTGTCTTAGTCCCTATTCACAAACAGGATAACTGGATAAAATGAGTATAATTTTATACCTTTGGTATCTCCATTTTACTTTAGTTTATGAGACTATGCATTTACTGACTATGCATGAAATTAAATAATATCCTAGCTATAACATCCGCCTATAGCTGAAAATTTGATTGACATATGACATTTGATCTTTGACTGACATATAGACTTTTGACTGTAAAATTTTTGACTGTTACTTGACTTGAAGTATGTATAATGACTGTAATGCTTCTACATAACATTGTAATTAATCTCACTATTACCTTTTTATTAACACATACTTGATATAATACCACACATTATTTCCATTTGTTATACACTGGTTGCAGATTGGGTTGCCTGAGGCTTTCTGCCCAATGCCTTAGCTGCTCGGGTCTATCAGTACTACACACTTACCCCTTGAAGTCTGGATCTAGATAACAATTAAGCATACTGTTACCTTACTGGATATGTGTATTTTTTAGTTAGCTACAGAAATACCTTCTGGCCAGGAAGAGCATCCAGAACACGTAAAGACAAAAGAACATATTAGTGCATGACATTTGTGCATAACAGTGGTATGGACTGAGATAAAACATTGTCACAGTCCCTAAGACTTATTTTTGTATTTGATTGTGAGATAGTTATGTACCTATTTTTTTTCCTTTTTGTGAGTATAGGTTACAAGTTATGTGTACTGAACTTTGAATGTACACTAATGAATTAAGTTCTGAATTATATATATACATTGAATGTGAATGAAGTCAGTATTGATACCTGATTGTTATGTTTCCTTGTGTCGACCTTTGAGACCGATGCAACGCCACCTCTTGGGTTTCCGGAGTGCCTTCCTCTGCTGGAACTCTTGTTGCTTCAGTCCCAGAGGGACCAGCTTGAGGTCTGGAGGCAGGAGTGGAACTTGATCCTGGACTGAGGGCATCCATGGGGATCGGTGAGGTCAGAACTTGTCTTATAGGAGGTGCCACGGGAGACAGGATCACAGCAGGCAAGGTAACCAGAGACGGCTGTGCTGGAGCTGGATAGGGCATTGCACAGAACACTGCAGGCTGGTTGGATGAGAACATCGGAATGTCCATCGACGGATGGATCCCTTCTCCTGGGACATATTCCCTCACGGGTCTAGCAGCGATAGAAGTAGGAGGAGGTTTCGGTAGATCCTCTCTGAGGCACAATTTGATCTGGTTCCGATGAACCACCTGCAGCTCAAATCCAGTCTTCTGGACTTCGTAGACGTCTCAGTCTGGGTATGGCACAGCGGTTATAGTATAAGGTTCTGTCTCCAAGATGGAATCTAACTTGTGTGTTCTGGGGAACTTCCTTTGCCAAACTCTGTCTTCCAGTTGTAACGGTTTAGCAGATGCGTGGCGGTTGTAGTCTCTCTGCTGACGTTCTTGGGCCTCGCCCATTTTCTTTCCAACAATCTCCTTAGCTTCCTGAATTCTCTTTTGATGATCAGAGACCCAGTCTTGTGAAAAATTGTTGAAGGGTGCTTGTAACCCAAATGATCTGTCCTTGGGAAGTTGCCCATGTCGTCCCATCATTAGGAAGAAGGGAGCGTACCCTGTGGAGCTGTGGATGGTATTGTTGTTTATCTCCAACAGTTCTGACAATAGCTGGGGCCACTCTTCGTGCTTGGATACTGACGCTGCTCGCAGCATGTGTATGAAGATCTGGTTGATGCATTCACACAATCCATTCCCCTGGGGATGGTAGGCTGTAGTCCGGAGCTTCTTACAGTCGTGAAACTGGCACAATTCTTAGAAAAGTTGGGCTTCAAAGGCTGTTCCCCAGTCCGTGAGTACCGACTCCGGACATCCCAGGGTCTGGACCCAGTTGGAATAGAACATCTGCGCAGCAGTCTTCGCCGTGAGGTCCTTGACAGGCACTACCACTACCCCCTTGGAGTAGTGGTCTACCATGGTAAGGGCGTAGGTGTATCTAAACCATGTAGAGGACAACTTCACATGATCCAAGGCGACCAGGTGGTTGGGCCTTTCAGTTTGGATGGGATGAAGGGGTGCTCTCGCATCCTTGCGGAGATTCTTGGTGACGTTGCAGACAGTACATTCACCGCACCACTTTTCAATGTCTCCTCGCATCCCTATCCAGTAGAACCTCTGTCTGATGGTGGCTTTGGTTTTGTGGATCCCAAAGTGTCCCGACTGATCATGATAGGCATTTAGGACCATTACAGCATCTCTTCTAGGAATCAGTTGAAACACCTCCTTCAAATGGTCCAGATGTTCTTGATAAGTCTTGGAGTAGAAAATGACTTCGTCCAAATATAGTAACATACTCTGAAAGTTGAGATGTCCTAGGCATCATTCCATTAGGCGTTAGAAGCTTGCAGGGGCGTTGCATAGCCCAAAGGGAATACTTTTGAATTCGAAAAGCCCCATCGGTGTCACAAACGCTGTTTTCTCATGATCTTCTGCCATCGGCACTTGCCAATATCCACTGGCCAAGTCTAGAGTAGAGAAGTAGGCAGCTGATCCCAGGGCAGTCAGGGATTCCTCAATCCGAGGTAGAGGGTAGGCATCTTTGTGGGTGACGTTATTCAGCTTCCGATAATCCACACAGAAGCGGATGGTCCCATCTTTTTTCTTGACGAGGACCAAGGGAGCGGGCCAAGGACTTTGGCTCTCCCAGATGACATCAACCTCCTTCATCTCGGTCAACATTTTTTTTCACTGTCTGGTACATACCAGGGGCCACTGGGCGATGTCTTTCCTTGAATGGAGGATTATCACCTGTTAGGATCCGATGTTGGATCATGGTGGTCCGGCCAAAATCGGTGGGGTGATTGCTGAAGGCATCCTGATATTGTTTGGCCACTTGGATTACTCTGTCCAACCTGATCTCAGGGGGTATTCTCATCCCCTATCTGCAGCTGGGTCCACCATGGTTCTGGACAGTTGTTATCGGCTCCTTGAGTAGTCTGGGCGGTCAGCTGTCGGGCTACTTGCGGCTTAGTCAGTACATCCTTGGGCCCAAGATGGTATAGCTGAGCAACAGGAGTATACTTCATTAGTCTGGTGGCGACATCCGACAAGTTACCCACTCAAACCGGGACCCTTCCGTTAGATACTGTAACTAGACTCCTCGCTGCATGGACCAAGGGATAGTCTTCCAGCTGAATCAGTTCCAGCAAGGCCTGATAATCCTGGTTCTTCACCCCTGGTCTGGCATGGCACCAGATAATTGTCTCTGTCTGAGGCTGGAGGGTCACAGACCATATATCCTGAATCC
This sequence comes from Hyla sarda, assembly GCF_029499605.1. NCBI lineage: Eukaryota > Metazoa > Chordata > Amphibia > Anura > Hylidae > Hyla > Hyla sarda. The sequence goes on from NC_079189.1 coordinate 609,463,481, forward strand.
TCACTTGGCAGATCTCCCCTTGACGGTTGACGAATTTCTGTTTGGCTTGTAGAGTCTTCAGATGGTGTTGCGCAGCTCGCCACCCTAAGGGTGATATGTGAGGGAGAGATGCATGCAAGGACCCTACGATCTCCTCAAAACAATGCCTCATAATGTTCATTCCTTGGATGAACTCTGCTGCCCCTTTATCAATTACATTTGTTATAATGACACCTTGTCCTTGGAGGACATACTCTCCCACTTATATGGTGGGCTGGGTCCTGGTTTCCTGTTCCCCGTCATGACTTTAAAGTCCACATCATCTGGTTCACACGATAATTCAGGCCCCCAATATCTATAAAACACATCTTTAGGAATAGTGGATACCTGGGAACCCGTATCAATGAGGGCCTCTAACTGCACCCCTCCACAATAACCTTCACGTAAGGGCATGATGCGATGTACAGGGAAAGTCCTGACTTGGTGCATGTTGCATCTGGACCTAGTGAGGATGCTCCTGAGGGGCGGTCCTCGACCTCAGGGGATTCCCGTTTAAAGCCCAACACTGACTTTTCCAATGTCTGCCTTATTGCAATGATTGCAGAAGGGTCTCTGAGTCCCTGGAGGCCTTACAGGGGGGTAATGAGGTGGATTGGCACGACGGGGAGCAGGTTTTCTGGGTGGAAGTGTCTCTTGACTAGGTGGACTAGACCTGCTCGTTAGTTCTTTAACGGCTTTAGTTGACTAATGTCCTGTCGTACACTCTAAGTCCGCGGGCACTGGACTTGTAGGGGCAGGTATTGGTGCAAGAACAGGCGGTGAGGGTTATGCTGGCCAAGCAGAGGCTCCTATCGTTTCAGTGGAAGGGGCACTAACTTCTTCTGCCTCTGACCCTGACTCAATAACTTTTATGGCCAATTTCTTAAAGGCAGGGAAAGATATGTCAGAATTCTGCACCGCAAGCATTCTAAGTTGGGCCTTGTCCCATTTATTCTGTGCCCCGTCTATTAATCTGTCCATGAGCACCTTGTTACCCTGCTCAGGAGTAATGCCATCTAACTTCTGTACAGTTTCTAATGCATTTTGCAACGCTACAGCATAGGCCTGAAGGGTCTCACCTGGTTTCTGACGTCTGACGTACCTCAGATGGGGAGTGAGACTCAAACACTTGGTATAGTCCCTCGAAAATCTGCTCCACTGTGGCCTTGTCAGCAGCTGGTCAGGTGCGGACCTCTTCCAATGCAGATCCCTGTAGCTGTCCCTTGAGTAACTGCACCTGCTGGTTAGGGGGAAAAGAATAGAAAACAAAAAGACTCTGTACCTTGAAGTCTCGCAGGGTGAAAGGATCCCCATTATAGGTAGGGAGCACTGGATTCCCCAAGAAGACAGGTGCGGCTACAGGAGCTCCCAGGTTGTAACGTTGAACTGGAGGTGAAGAGGGCAACATTCTCCTGGCAGACTGTGGTGACCCCTCTGGCGGGGTTGCAGGAGCACCACCATCCTTTGGGTCAGGTGGTGGTGGTGTACCTGCTGACATCTTATAGACTTGATTGGGTATACAGGCCCTTTAAGAGAAGTTTGACTGCGCTGATCTGAAGCTTGAGTGCGCTGTCTTGAAGCTTGTGTGCGCTGACTTGAAGCTTGAGTGCGCTGTCACTGCTGGGCAATTAGGGTACGCTGGCCCTTTCAGCTGGACCGCGGCGTGCTGCGGCGATCTGTGCGTCCTGCTTTTGCGGTTTCTATTGACCGCTGTGCTGTCCGGACTCTTGTCCCGATGTCTGCAGAGTCTCTGCAGCGGAGGTGCACTATAGTGATGCGGGCGCAGCTGCCGGCGCTTTTGAATTTTGCTGCGCCTGGAGGACTTCCGGTTTGGTCCGGGCAAGAAATCCTTCCCCTCTACAACATAGGGGGGAACTTTTCGTTCCTTCCGGCCGGCACTGGAGGCGTGACGGAGGAGGATCAGCGGGGAGGAGCCGCAGCTTTTCGCACGCGCGGGAAGGCCTGGCACTGACTTTAACCCCTTCAGGTATGACAGCAAACACACAGAATTCTTCACCTCCCCCTTTAATTTTTCTTGTGCCCCGGCTAAGCACAATTTCAGCAATAAAGTCCGTACACTTCTGGGAGCAATTTCAATCGCAACGTGCGATAATTCTGGACAGTTCTGTCCGCACAGTTCTGAATAGGGGGGAGGACTATGGCACTTGCAATTATAGTATACACCCGTTTTTCGTTGCGGGTGGTCAGGGAAGCAAAGTTTTAAAAGCACACACCCGTATCCTGTTCGTAGGATGCCAAAAGCTATGTGGTGAGCTGGGTGAGGCAATGGTGTAGCAGGGTCTGGTGGTATTAACCCTTGATTTGTCTTAACGCCAGGGTGCGGTTGTAAACGGAATGTCCACAGCAGAATTCATGAGATAACTGGAACTTTTACTGAACCTCTTATGCAAACAGTCTTTATAAATATACAGTTTCTCTCTAGGGAACCGGGATGCAGGTTCCTCACAGGCTTTGCTGGGGCTAGTAGTCTTTAGCTTTTAAGCAGGCCACTGTGCTACTAATTATAGGATTTGAGTTGAATAGTAGTCACAAAGGATTTGTAGATAGAGCTTTATAACTCACGGTTTTAGTGGCTGCTGGTTCTGTAGGCTATGGCCTAGTTGAGATGAATTGAGATTGGTGCTGATTGTGCTTGCTTTAAAGGGGTATTCCAGGAAAAAACTTTTATTTTATATATCAACTGGCTCCAGAAAGTAAAACATATTTGTAAATTAAACAGAAGAGAACGTCCAGCACTCGATGTCCGTAGCAATAGTGTTTATTGGCATAAAAACAGATACGTGAACAGGACAACGCTCTGTCCTGTTCACGTATCTGTTTTTATGCCAATAAACACTATTGCTACGGACATCGAGTGCTGGACGTTCTCTTCTGTTTGCTGTATTGGGCGGTTGCGCTTCCGCCAGTCCGTGCACACCTGTGTCCAGTGGGAGGTGAGAGCTGTCTACTTACCGGCCATATTTGTAAAATACTTCTATAAAAAAATCTTAATCCTTTCAGTACTTATGAGCTTCTGAAGTTAAGGTTGTTCTTTTCTGTCTAAATCCTCTCTGATGACACCTGTCTCGGGAAACGCCCAGTTTAGAAGCAAATCCCCATAGCAAACCTCTTCTAAACTGGGCGTTTCCCGAGACAGGTGTCATCAGAGAGGATTTAGACAGAAAAGAACAACCTTAACTTCAGAAGCTCATAAGTACTGAAAGGATTAAGATTTTTTTATAGAAGTAATTTACAAATCTGTTTAACTTTCTGTAGCCAGTTGAGATACATATATATATATATATATATATATATATGTATATATATATATATCAAGTTTTTTCCTGGAATACCCCTTTAACCCCTTAAGGACCAGGCCATTTTACACCTTAGGACCAGAGCGTTTTTTGCACATCTGACCACTGTCGCTTTAAACATTAATAACTCTGGAATGCTTTTAGTTATCATTCTGATTCCGTAAATTTATTTCCGTGACATATTCTACTTTAACATAGTGGTAAAATTTTATGGTAACTTGCATCCTTTCTTGGTGAAAAATCCCAAAATTTGAGGAAAATTTTGAAAATTTTGCATTTTTCTAACTTTGAAGCTCTCTGCTTGTAAGGAAAATGGATATTCCAAATAAAAAAATTTTATTCACATTTCCAATATGTCTACTTTATGTTAGCATCATAAAATTGACGAGTTTTTACTTTTGGAAGACACCAGAGGGCTTCAAAGTTCAGCAGCAATTTTCAAATTTTTCACAAAATTTTCAAACTCACTATTTTTCAGGGACCAGTTCAGGTTTGAAGTGGATTTGAAGGGTCTTCATATTAGAAATACCCCCACAAATGACCCCATTATAAAAACTACACCCCCCAAAGTATTCAAAATGACATTCAGTCAGCATTTTAACCCTTTAGGTGTTTCACAGGAATAGCAGCAAAGTGAAGGAGAAAATTCACAATCTTCATTTTTTACACTCGCATGTTCTTGTAGACCCAATTTTTGAATTTTTACAAGGGGTAAAAGGAGGAAATGTATACTTATATTTGTAGTCCAATTTATCTCAAGTAATTTATCTCACATACCTCATATGTCTATGTAAAGTGTTCAGCGGGCGCAGTAGAGGGCTCAGAAGCGAAAAGGGGATTTTGGAGAGTACGTTTTTCTGAAATGTTTTTTGGGGGGCATGTTGCATTTAGGAAGCCCCTTTGGTGCCAGAACAGCAAAAAAAAAAAAAAAAACACATGGCATACCATTTTGGAAACTAGACCCCTTGGGGAACGTAACAAGGAATTAAGTGAGCCTTAATACCCTATAGGGGTTTCACGACTTTTGCATATGTAAAAAAAAATTTTTTTTTTCACTAAAATGTGTTTCCACCCAAGTTTCACATTTTTGCAAGGGTTAATAGCAGAAAATCCCCCTCAAAATTTGTAACCCCATCTCTTCTGAGTATGGAGGTACCCTATAAGTTGACCTGAAGTGCACTACGGAGGAGTCATATTTGGCTTTTTGAAAGCAAATTTTGCTCGGGGGGCATGTCAAATTTAGGAAGCCCCTATGGTGCCAGGACAGCAAAATAACCCCCACATGGCATACCATTTTGAAAACTAGACCCCTTGAAGAACGTAACAAGGGGTACAGTGAGCATTTACCCCCCCACTGGTGTCTGTCAGATCTTTGGAACAGTGGGCTGTACAAAATTTTTTATTTGCACAGCCCACTGTTCCAAAGATCTGTCAGACACCAGTGGGGGGTAAATTCTCACTGCACCCCTCATTACATTCCGTGAGGGGTGTAGTTTCCGAAATGGGGTCACATGTGGGGTTTTTTTTTTTTTGCGTTTGTCAAAACCGCTGTAACAATCAGCCTCCCCTGTGCAAATCGCCTCAAATGTACATGGTGCGCTCTCCCTTCTGGGCCTTGTTGGGCGCCCCCAGAGCACTTTGCGCCCACATATGGGGTATCTCCGTAGTCGGGAGAAACTGCATTACAAATTTTGGGGGGGCATTTTTTCCCTTTTACCTCTTGTCAAAATGAAAAGTATAGGGCAACACCAGCATCTTAGTGTAAAATAATTTTTTTTTTTACACTAACATGCTGGTGAAGACCCTAACTTCACCTTTTCATAAGGGGTGAAAGGAGAAAATACCCCCCAAAATTTGTTAGGAAATTTCTCCCGAGTACTGCGATACCCCATATGTGGCCCTAAACTGTTGCCTTGAAATACGACAGGACTCCGAAGTGAGAGAGCGCCATGTGCATTTGAGGCCTGAATTAGGGATTTGCATAGGGGTGGACATTGGGAATCACTGGAGTAGAAAACCAGGGGTGCCTTCAGCTGTTGCAAAACTCCCAGCATGCTTGGACAGTCAACGGCTGTCCGGCAATACTGGGAGTTGTTGTTTTGCAACAGCTGGAGGCTCCATTTTGGAAACAGTGGCGTACAATACGTTTTTCATTTTTATTGGGGAGGGGAGGGGGGCTGTGTAGGGGTATGTGTATATGTAGTGTTTTTTACTTTTTATTTTATGTTGTGTTAGTGTAGTGTTTTTAGGGTACAGTCACACGGGCAGGGGATTACTGCGAGTTTCCCGCAAACTTGCAGCCTGATACTCACTGTAAGCCCCCTGCCCATGTGAATGTACCCTGTACATTCACAGGGGGGGGCTCCAGCTGTTGCAAAACTACAACTCCCAGCATGCACAGTCTATCAGTGCATGCTGGTAGTTATAGTTTTGCAACAGCTGGAGGCACAGGGGTTGGGAAACACTGAGTTAGGAAACAGACAATGTTTCCCAACCAGTGTGCCTCCAGTCGTTGCAAAACCACTACTCCCAAACATTCTCAGGCATGCTGGAAGTAGTAGTTCGGCAACATCTTTAGAGCCAGATGTTGCCGAACTACAACTCCCAGCATGCTTGGGGTTGTAGTTTTGCAACATCTGGAGGACTACAGTTTGCAGACCACTAATACAGTGGTTCCCAATCTGTGCCCTTCCAGGTGTTGCAAAACGACAACTCCCAGTATGCCAAAACTGTCCAGGCATGCTGGGAGTTGTAGTTCTGCAACATCTGAAGGGCCAGATGTTACAGAACTACAACTCCCAGCATGCCTGGACAGTAAGGGCATGCTGAGGATGTGTAGTTTTGCAACATCTGGAAGGGCACAGTGGTCTCCAACCTGTGGACATCCAGATGTTGCAAAACTGCAACTCCCAGCATGCCCGGACGCCAAGGGATGTTTGGGCATGCTGGGAGTTGTAGTGTAAGGGGACCAGATGGAGCAGTCCAGATCGCTTTACGGCGGTCTGGACTGCTGCAAAGGTCCCGCGCCGCTGCCGAAGATCCATTCACCTGTCGCCACCGCCGCCGTCTCCCCCGCCGGGATCCGGGTCTTCAGGGACGAGGTAAGTACCGGGGCCAGGCCCCAGCACTCCCCCGTCCCCCGCCGCGTCCTCCGGTCTTCCATGGGCCGGGCAGGGCGGGAGGAAATAACCGCGCCCCCCCCCTGCGATTGGTCGGTTAGCTAACCGAGGAATCACAGGGGATAGGAGGAGGTGGCAGGCTTGCCATCTCACTCCTATACTTTAGCATGGTCCTGGCTGTCTGTGACAACCGGGATCATGCAAAATTACCGGGCGGTCGGGTCCAGGAGATCCGATCAGCCCGGTATCGCCGCAGATCACAGGGGCGCTTTCCCTCGCGATTTGCGGCGATCGCCGACATGGGGGGCAAACATGGCCCCCCTCGGCGTTTGCCCTGGATGCCTGCTGAACGATTTCAGCAGGCATCCACTTCCAATCTCCGCCCGGCGAGCGGCGGAGACCGGAATGACTCAGGACGTATGCATACGTCCTTGGTCCTTAAGTACCAGGGTCCCAAGACGTATGCATCCTTCTTGGGTCCTGAACAGGTTAATGTTCAGGTCCTAGGAGAATGAATTTAGTGACAACAGCCCCTTATATACTAAGGAGGCTAGACTAATCCCATTGGCTGCAAAGCCTGTAGGTCCTGAACCCAGAGAACTCTGGGTACATCACATGACAGGATCACATGTCCCAGGAAGGTCCTAAACATTTATACATTTTTGTACATAACTTTATACATACTGAACAATATTCACAATACCTCCACAATGCATTATACGAGGTGAGCAAGGGGTAAGCCCTGCAAAATGGAGGGACGTATTTTTTACTGTACAACCAGGGGAATACAGCATGTGTTTGATTAAATCAAGAATATGGATGTACAGGAGCTTTGGAGGGCTAATGCATGTTATTTTTGTACACTTTTCTTGTGCTGTTAGCTTATAACCGGTAGATATACTGTGTGTGCTTAAACCCCATAAATGTAAGTAAGGTGTTTTAGATGTCTGTGCTGTATTTAAAGTAATTTAAATACGCATTGCTATCATACAGGTAATCCCACAGCTTTATTCAGTTATATTGTGCCTGGAAAAAGGCTGGCTGGTATTTGTAGTGCACGATGAGGCTTCTGCAGGAATGGACGGAAGGGGTCCCTGAGATGAACCCACAGATGAAGGCTGTCTCCTATTGGCCTGGGAGCTGATTGACACACAAACCAGCAAATCATTGTAAACCTGGGGTGATCATGTGATAGTTGTAAGGAATGCTGGTCAACCTGACGCCATTTCCCTGCCCCTGTACTTCCTGCTTCCTCTGGGCGCCAAAACACCATGTGTTCTTCATCCCTCATGTTATCGCACACATTACTCGGGACGCGCAATCTGAACCTGGAAATGTTCAGAAATTCTGGGAGTCACTGCAACCGGGAAATTGGGGTTAAATCCGGGTTCTGGCGCTCAGCTCCCTCATCCCTAGTGGTGAGTTACTGTATTACTTCTATTACTTGGGATAATTGTCTATAAATGTTCCCCAACACCTATAGGACTTTATATAATGTGTAAAGTTCTTCCATCAGAATAATGTCCTAGAAGCCAGAAGATAGAAGTGATTGTGTGTCTCTAATCTGGTCATGTCCTGGAATTCTTCATCACTGGAATAAGTCCCTTCTGGGGGCGTGGCTTGGCAGCCGACTGGTATGGACGCATAGCTGCACAGCTCCAGAGCCAGCGATATTCTATAAGCGACAGACGGCGCACAGAGACCAGCTAACCCTCTGAACTTCCACCCATAAGCGGGGGGAAACTCTCGGGCACGAGATGGCATCCAGAAGAAGGGGCAGAAACTACGGCAGAACAAAGAAGTTAACAGACTTCTACAGCTCCCCCCAGACCGCGGCGTTCCAAGATGGCGCTGCCGCCACTACACAGCAGGGCTTCGCTTCGCGCCAGGCGCAGCAACGGACATCACAGTCACCACGGGAGGCGGAACATGAGGAACCTCGAGCCCGGAGCAGCTCACTACCTTCACCGGGACTGAGGTATGCAGCAACCTTACCAGAGGGTCCGGATGGGGTGGCGGAAGGGGCCCTGGATATAGAAGGGGAACAGCCTGTCTTTACTTCGGCTCCGGTGTCACCGGCCTCCTCCACAGCGGGCAGTCCAGCAAAACAAAGGCCTCGCATGTCCTTATCTGGAGAGGCTCTATCCAAGCCAGCAGACGCTGGTATAATTCAGGACCACCCCGATATTTTCGCTTCGCTATCCACCTCTGAAGCTACAGTGACTGAAAACACTCTTAAGCAAATGCTGCAGTTACTAAACTCATCCATACAGAGTAACTTCTCAATGGCCCTGAAGCCACTACAGTCCTCAGTGATAGCATTAGAAAATAGAGTTGGTCATATAGAGGAAAAAATGGCAGAAATGGTGGGCTCTCATAACTCTCTTATTGATGAACACTATGACTTGGAAAGTGAGGTGTGCACACTGAGATCTAAAATTGCAGATATTGAAGACCGATCTAGGCGCAATAACATAAAACTACGAGGGGTACCTGAGGAAATCGCCACGAAAGACCTAGTCCCATTTATTCAAGATCTCATTAAATCAGTGATCCCTGACTGCTCTCCCCGGGACTTACTAATTGACAGAGCACATAGAATCCCGAAGCCTCAATTTCTTGCAGACAATATACCCCGTGATGTACTCGCCCGCATTCACTTTTATCATATAAAGGATGCTTTGATGATACGCTCCAGGAACAAGGATACGTTGCCCGCAAAGTTTTCTGGGGTTGCTATCTATGCGGACCTGTCAGCAGTTACGCTTCAACTACGTAGAGAGCTAAACCCTATTACCCAAGCTCTTAGAGAAAAACAGATTATGTACAAGTGGGGTTATCCGACCCGCCTGCTCATCTCTTACCGAGAAGGAACCCATGTTATTCGCACCTTCAAAGATGGGACTACTTTACTTCATAAATGGGGAATACAAATTGTGACCCCGGCTCCAAAACTTCGCACGTCCACATCTCATGTTCCCCCGGATTGGCGGAGGGTGGACTCTGTCTCTAAAAGTCGCCGTTGACCCACAGTGTACGAGGCTCTATACTCTGTGACTGTCCATTAAACCCCGTTTCATACGATTGGCTTACAAGGAACTGTTGAACCCCCCTCCAACTGCGGCGTCTATCAAAGACGTCATTTTCTCTTTCCAACACCTGGTGTTGCGAGGAAACCTACTGCTGACGATGCCAGCTTATCTGTTCTGTGTTTGTTTGTTCTTGTTTGTTTCTGTTCTCTTTCAGGTACATCTTATCTCGCTCCCAACAGCTGCTGTCCTATGGCATCCCATCTCCGCTGCTAAGATGAAGAAAATGGATTGCGACTTCCATACATACAGACTTTTGGAATGGTCTTAAAGGTTTTGTCTTTGAATACTAATGGATTGAATGTGCCCCAGAAACGTACTTACTTGTGGTCAGAGGCTAAGAAAGCTGGGTGCGACATCTTATGTGTGCAGGAAACACATCTTCTACAGAAAGATGCATTTAGAGTTTATAATTCTGCCTTTCCCAACATATATCAAGCTCACTATGTCACTAAATCTAGAGGAGTGATGATGGCGATAAATAGTACAGTAGCCTTCCAACAAATTAATATAATAACTGATGCTAATGGTAGATATATCATTTTGGTCTGTTCTTGCAATAACGTGCTTTATACAATTGTTTCGGTGTACGCACCTAACACAAGACAGCTTAGATTCTTTAACAGATTATTTAAATTGGTTAACAAACATAAACAAGGTCACTTGGTCATGTGCGGTGATTGGAATGCGGTATTAGACCCAGACATAGATTCTTCCTCCACCAGTAGACATGCTCCAGTGTCCCTCTCCTCTCTCTTTCATAGGGAAGATATTTTTGATGCATGGAGAATTTTACACTCTTCTGAACGTGATTATACCTGTTATTCTCCGACGCATAACACATATTCACGTATTGACATTTTTGGTATAGATCGCAGTACCTTAGACATATTAAAGTCGTCTTCCATTTTAGAACCGTCATGGTCAGACCACTCTCCCATACTGATAGAACTGGAGGAACGCAACTCTCCCCCTCCGAATTACCTATGGAGATGCAACAACTTTCTTATGCAGCATGTTCAATATGGGGGAGTACTGGAGAGGGATCTGGAGGAATACTTTGCTAGCAATGTAACGGATGATGTGTCCGCTACCACGATTTGGAATGCTCATAAAGCATACATTAGGGGATCCTTTATTAGAGTAGGGCATACATATAAAAAGAAAAGGGAAGAACGTCTAAATAATCTCCTACTTAGACAAAAACAACTAGATACAGAAAATAAAATAGGCAAAACACCTCAACTGGCGCAAGAATTAAAACTGATTAAAACGCAGATCAGGGACCTAATGCTAGATTCGTATCTCAAAATGTCAGTTAAATCTAAAGCTAAATACTATGCCTTTGATAATAAATCAGGTAAATTATTAGCTGCAAAAATGAAAGATAAACATATTAAATCCAGAATTCCATTCCTCTTGGGGGACTCTGAACACTCTAAGCTGTATAACCCATATGATATTGCAAATCAATTTATGCAGTATTATGAATCTTTATATAATCTAGATCAAGACCCAGAGATTTCTCCGCCCACAGATATAGATATAAATAGATTTCTTCAACACATAAATTTACCAAAAATCTCAGACTCTCACTTATCCTTACTAAATGCTGAAGTAACCCCTCTAGAAATTAAAAAGCTTATTACCTCCCTCCCGTTGGGTAAATCCCCGGGACCAGATGGCCTGTCGACTTCTTATTACAAACGCTTTTCCCATATTCTACTACCACACTTACATAACTTTATAAAGGAGGTTTTCCTAACTGGCTGCCTTCCTAAAGAGAACCAAGCGGCTATAATAGTCACGTTGCCTAAACCTGGAAAAAACCCAGACTCCCCTAAAAATTTTAGACCTATCTCTCTATTAAACGTGGATGTAAAGCTATACGCCAAACTATTGGCCTCTAGACTGGCCCCTATTTTGCCCTCAATAGTGAATGTAGACCAAGTAGGTTTTGTGCAAAAACGTCAGGCATGCGACAACACTCGGAGAGTATTAAACCTTCTTCATATAACCGAAAACAGGGGGGAGCCAGCGCTCTTTCTGTCGCTTGATGCCGAGAAGGCGTTCGACCGAATTAACTGGTCGTTCGCCTTCTCGGTACTGGAGAGAGTGGGTGTGGTGGGGACGATATTTCAGGCTATTAAAGCATTGTACACTCTCCCGAATGCGAGAGTATTCACTAATGGGTCTCTTTCTCGGGAATTCTTAATAACCAACGGCACCCGTCAGGGATGTCCGCTGTCCCCGCTAATTTTTGTTCTATGTATGGAGCCCCTAGCACAGGCCTTGAGGGAAGATGGAGAGATTAGAGGTATTAAAATTGGAAATAGTGAACACTTGATTTCTTTATATGCGGATGATGTAATCCTCACCATAACAGACCCAGAGACCTCTTTACCAAGAATTTTATACTTAATTCAGCAGTTTGGATCACTTTCATATTATAAACTGAATGTACAAAAATCACAGGTGTTGCCTATTTACATGACCCAACAATTGCGAGACCATCTAGCTAGAACACACCCCCTTGACTGGCAAACAGACAATATTACGTACCTAGGACTTAAAATACCTACCTCCTTTTCAAAGCTATATTCTTGTAACTATGCGCCATTTTTACATTCCCTGAAAAATGAGCTAGAGAAAATAGGGAGATATGAAGCATCTTGGATGGGACGAATTGCAGCATTTAAGATGCTCTTACTTCCGAAACTGTTGTACTTATATAGAACATTGCCCATACAACTTCCAAGATCATTTTTTCAACAAGCACAATCTTCACTTTCCACTTACATCTGGAAACATAAGAAACCTAGAATTTCTAATAAACTATTAATGAGGGATAGACAGAGGGGAGGACTGGACCTTCCTGACCTACACAGATACTATGTGGCTACACTTATATCTCAATTAAAATTTTACTGGGCGGGAGCTGTGGAAACACCTTGGGTCAACATAGAATTGATCCTCAGTGGCCTGGTGGAGGTGAAAACTCTCCTTTATCTACACATATGGGACCAAAAACTGACCCAGGGGGCATCTCCGTTAACGTTCGCAGGGCTAGAATGCTGGCAGATGGCTCATAAGAGGTCGTCCCAAACGCACACCTCCCCACCCCCACATTCCCCAATTCATATTGTTTCTTATGTCATACCTGACCTATATCTCCTAAATTGGGTAGATAATGGTTTAGTAGCTATATCCTCTATACTCCAAGATGATCACTTACATCAATTTAGATACCTAAGCTCCACATATAATTTGCCCAAATCGGACTTCTATAAATATTTACAGGTCAGACATTTGCTTCAATCACACAACAAATCTGGTTGGAAATACTCCACTGACTTATTTAGACTGTTCCAATTACACTATAAAGGACTTAAACCAATCTACAAATTATTAGATTCTGTTATTGAACCGTTTCAAGATAAGCCATACCTTAGGTGGTCTAGAGAACTTGCATGCGATATTTCACACGTAGACTGGGAACAGTCATCCAATTGGATCTATAAGTCGTTAAAAAGCGTATCACAAATTGAAGCAGTGACTAAAACGCGATTATGTTGGTATTTTCCCCCTGTACGCCTGCACGCCATGTACCATGATGCATCACCACTGTGTGGAGGAATTGTGGACAGAGGGGGACATTGTCACATATTTTGTGGTTCTGCCCGAAGATACATACATATTGGAATAATGTTGAGTTGATCCTTAAAAACGTATATCCATTGTTTCCTAATCTCTCTCCCAAATTAGCCTTGCTCCTGATAGGAGTACATAAGATACAGCTGGAGATGCGAGCGTTAACTTGCAAGGTCCTAACAATAGCTAAATTGATAATTACAAGACATTGGAAGGAGATAGAACCTCCAGATATAAAAGAGATGGTGGCAGCAGTGGACTTGGCGTGTAGGTACGAAACACTACTTGTACAACATGGAGGTGATTTAGATACACGTACTATAGATATATGGAAATTGTGGTCGCTACGTTCTTTGACATCTATCTAATGTCCTATGGACTGATCTAATGCTATCTCTATGTTAAAGAGAAGTTCTGGGAGACATGGGAGTTACATGTGTCAATTATGTCATCTATGTCATATATATCGTATATGCTTTGCATATATAACCATCTCAGCAACGAGATAATGTGCCTGAGTTCCACAGGCTGACTGTTTAATGTTCAATATTCTTTTGAAACTGTTTGTAACCTTTCTTTTGGTTTGATACTTGTATGTTCGATAAAACCTTAATAAAAAATTATTGAAACGGAATAAGTCCCTTCTCTCTGAGGTGTTTGGGTCTCCAGTAGCAGCTCCCCATGGATTATGCCTGTTGGGTCTTCTCCATGAGGAGCAGGGAATATCACAACCATATATCACACTCTTTTCCTACCATGTAAACTATAGTGATGACATCGCTGGATCGGTGACTACGTTCTAAAAGAAAACTTTTATTAACAATTGGGAACAAGTTTGGAGATACAGTATATGATATATGTATAAATGTCAGATATCCTATGTACATGGTTAATATATAGATGTGTTATCTGTTTCATTTATTACTCTGAATTGTCTTCTCTCCTCTGTGAGTTCTTAGATGTCTGATAAGATGTGATTTCACAGAAAAACATTTCCCACATTCTGAACAAGGAAATGGCTTCTCACCTGTGTGAATTCTTTGATGTTTAACAAGATCTGTTTTCTGAGTAAAACACTTCCCACATTCTGAACATGAAAATGGCTTCTCACCTGTGTGAATTCTTTGATGTTTGACAAGGTCTGTTTTCAGAGTAAAACACTTCCCACATTCTGAACATGAGAATGGCTTCTCACCAGTGTGAATTCTTTGATGTTCAACAAGATTTCCGTTCTGACTAAAACATTTCCCACATTCTGAACATGAAAATGGCTTCTCACCTGTGTGAATTCTTTGATGTTCAACAAGATTTCCATTCTGACTAAAACATTTCCCACATTCTGAACATGAAAATGGCTTTTCTCCTGTGTGAATTCTTTGATGTTTAAGAAGACTTGAATACTGACTAAAACATTTTCCACATTCTGAACAGGAAAATGGCTTCTCTCCTGTGTGAATTCTTTGATGTTTAAGGAGACCTGAATACTGACTAAAACATTTTCCACATTCTGAACAGGAAAATGGCTTCTCTCCTGTGTGAATTCTTTGATGTGTAACAAAATGTGATTTGTGAGTAAAACATTTTCCACATTCTGAACATGAAAATGGCTTCTCTCCTGTGTGAGTTCTCTGATGGCTAAGAATACTTGATTTCCTAAGAAAACATTTCCCACATTCTGGACATGAAAATCGTTTTTCCTTATTTTGTTTAACAGACTGAGATGAATCTTTAGGTCGGACTTGTATAACAGGATGAGATGACAGATCTTGGCTGTGAAGGGCTGAGGGTGTATCTGGGATAATGGAATGTTCTTCATATGTATCTTGTGTGATATCATCATCTGCTTTATAATATGAAGATATAAGATTCTCCTCTGATCTCCTGGTAAAGTTATCTGTGAAAAATACAGTTATTTTTAAGCAATAATCTTAACCCCTTAATGACCCAGGACATTAAAATTTTTGCTTTTAGGAGACATATGGGGAGATTTATCAAAACCTGAGTAGAGGGAAAGTGGTGCAGTTGCCCATAGCAACCATCTTCTTTTATTTTTAAAGAGAAAAGTGAAAGAAGCAATGTTATTGGTTGCTATAGGCAACTGCACCACTCTTCCTCCATAACTCTTATTTCCCCATCGCCATGACAGTACCACCTGAGAGAGGGACTCCGGGACAGGAAACCTTGGAGAATAAAAGGAAGTCCTCTCCTATGGGAAGCCTGGAGGAGCCCTGTCAAGTGGGCCTCTATTATTTAAATGGCTGTGGGATCTCTTATGCTGGGCCCCTCGGTGTAGGAGGTACAGGATCCCTATATGAGCCCTGGTTTGGGATCTCAGTGAGGCTCACTAAACTCTCCTCACGTTCAAATCTCCCGCCCTTCCCTATCTCTCCTCCGCTGGCGGTCCTCACTGACTTACGGAACATTATACCCGCCGCCGCTGGTATTTGGGCGGGTTGCGGCTGGACGGTCGGCTGTGTATTGCGGGCTGCTAGCGGAGGATCCTCAAGGCGGATAGCTGCGGGCGGCTGCAGCCTTGTAAGGGGTGGAGATTAGTGGCATCACTTAGGGTAGTGCTGCTGCGGAGGAAGCTGGAGGTCAAAGGGGGCAGATGTGACGTCACACGCCGGGCCTCCGGCGTGCAGGAGGCGGCAGATTTAAAAGGATGTCGTCTTCTGCCATTCTGCCTCCTCTTGTGAGCTGGCCAGTCATTCCATACCTGTCCAGCATTGGAGTGGGGGATTTTTCCTGTGCTTCCAGCATGAGTACCAGCAGTGACCACCCAAAGTTTACTCCATCTAACTCATCTGCAAAGATGCCATCTTCGGTACCGGCGATTTCTGAGTGAGTATTCTTTCTATGTTTTAAAAAAGAATGTATTTTCTAAAATGTGGTCTTTTTGGTTATTTTCAGCAAGGTGATGTTGCACCTAGAAAATCTTCCAAAAAGACAAAAAATCGTGAATGTAATATGCGTAAAGAATTACTACCTCCTGAATATGGAAAAGCTTCATGTCAATCTTGCATTAATAAGCTGATTACATCGGAGGTTCCAGCCTTAGTTCCGTCTCTTCTGGCACAAATGCAGGATCTTATTAGAAAAGAGATCCAGTCATCCATTCACAATTTATCAGCTGCTAATCCTGTAGTCACTGATTCTGCACCTCTTCCCACTGCTTCAAATGTTGTTACTGCTCCAGTGGTGCTAAATCAGTCTGATTCTGATGAAGAGGGTATTATTGTGCCTGACGGGTCGGACTCAGGAGAGGAGTCAGAGGAAGACTCCTCAGGGAAAGCAATTTTTTCCTTTGAGGACACTGATCAGTTAGTGAAGGCTGTATGTTCCGCTCTAAATATGGAAGAGCCCAGGGAACCGAGATCAATTCAAGATATCATGTTTGAGGGTCTTGATTCCAAGAAACCTAGCATATTCCCTATTCACAAGATTATCTCTAAAGTTATTCTTAAGGAATGGGAGAACCCTGATAAAATGACGTTTTTGCCTAAAGCCCTAAAGAGAAAGTATCCGTTTTCTGACACTGAAACTAAAACCTTGGATCACCCCCCCAAAACTTGATATGTCTATTTCTAAAATCTCTAGGAAGGGGTCGCTTCCCTTTTGAAGACCTTTGAGACCCTTAAGGATCCAATGGATAAAAGAATGGACATGTTTCTTAAACCAACATGGGAAGCCTCAGGGGCAGCCTTGAAACCTAATGTAGCAGGGACTTCTGTGGCCAGATCTGTACTAATTTGGTTAGATCAGTTAGCCTCTAACATACAAAATAAAGTACCAAGATAACAGCTCTTGTCTTCCATCCCCACTATCCGTAAGGGAGTAGCTAGAGATGAGCGAACTTACAGTAAATTCGATTTGTCACGAACTTCTCGGCTCGGCGGTTGCTGACTTTTCCTGCATAAATTAGTTCAGCTTTCCGGTGGGCTGGAAAAGGTGGATAGAGTCCTAGGAAAGAGTCTCCTAGGACTGTATCCACCTTTACCAGCCCACGGGAGCACCGGAAAGCTGAACTAATTTATGCAGGAAAAGCCATCAACTGCCGAGCCGAGAAGTTCGTGACGAATCGAATTTACTGTAAGTTCGCTCATCTCTAGGAGTAGCCTTCTTTTCTGACTCCACCTCAGATGCTCTAAGGTCATCTGCCCGTGCTGGGGTACTATCAAATTCAGCTAAAAGGGCATTATGGTTAAAAAACTGGGCAGGTGAAATATCTTCAAAGAATAAATTATGTGCCATCCCCTGTGAAGGAGAGCATTTGTTTGGGTCTGTCCTTTCTGATATACTTGAGAAAGCAAATGATAGGAAGAAAGGTTTTCCCTTTGAGTCTGGCAGACATAACCAGTCCTTTCCTTCCAGGGGGAGAGGTGGAGGTCAGAGGAGAGGAAGAGGTCAGTCAGGGCGATGGAAATTCTCCAAAAAGAATAGTGGCCTCATGTTCAACCAGCCCCAGACCTCCTAAAAAAAACAGGGTCTCAATGACAGGGTCCTGCGAGTTGGTGGCAGACTTCAGGGTTTATTTCCAGCGTGACAAAAAATTGCAGGCAGTTCCCAGGTTCTGGACATCAGAATGGTCTGCGCTGGGAATTTTGCAGCCTCCCACCCACTCGCTTTGTCACAACCAAAAATCCTGTGGGGTCAATAGGTCAAATCTCATTAAAACAAGAAGTGATGGAAAAAGGGGTTCTAGTACAGGTACCATCAGGTCAGGAGGGACAGGGATTTTATTCCACACTGTTCCTAGTGAAAAAACCCAACAACACCATTCCGGTAATCATAAATTTAAAACCTCTAAAACAAATTTATAAAATACCAAAGATTCAAAATGGAAACATTAACATCAACTGTAAACCTACTTACAAAAAATGGCCTCACTGGACTTAAAGGATGCCTATTTCCATGTTTCCATACATCTGGATTTTCAAAAATACCTAAGAATTGCTGTGCCCCAACCTAATGCATCTTCAGTTTTGTGCCCTTCCCTCTGGTATCTCAGTAGCTCCAAGGATCTTCACGAAAGTGGTATCAGAGATGGCAGCATACATAAGGGAGGAGGAAGGAGTATTCATCCCATACCTGGATGACTTTCTCCTGGTGGCGGACTCAGCTTCAAAAGGTACAGTCTCTTGTTGCTCGCACCTTACAGATTATAGAAAAACTAGGCTGTATAGTGAATTGGGAGAAGTAGGCTCCATCCCCAACCCAGCAAAAAGTTTTTTTGGGTATTATTTTGGATCTATACAGGGAAAAAATCCTTCCTTCCCCAGAATAAAGTTTGATAAAATTATTAATTTTGTGGAAGAAGTTAGGAGTTCCCCTAAAATTACCATTAGGAAAGGAATGTCTTTATTAGGTTTATTTCCAGCCTCATTTCCAGCTGTGCCCTGGGATCAGTTTCATTCCCGCTGCCTTCAGGTTGAACTTCTAAAAGTCTGGAATGGGTCACCTGAAGATCTTGATAGAAGTTTTATTTTGTCTTCAGAGACTCTGATGTTTCTCCTTTGGTGGCAGGATAGAGAAAACTTATCAAGGGGGTTAGATTGGAGGATTATGCACCCCACTATTGTTACAACTGATGCTAGTCCTTGGGGTTGGGGAGCTCATGTGGGTGACCAAGATTTTCAGGTGCTCTGGGAATCTTCTTTACAGAAAAACATCTAGTATCAATATCAGCAGTTCATCTAAAGGGCTCCCTCAACACCAGGGCAGACTATCTGAGCAGACATTGTCTCCATCAGGGAGAATGGCGCCTAAACAAGGACATATTCAGGAAAAATTGTGTACTGTGGGGCTATCCTCAGAACTGTTTGCCACCAGAGAGAATCGCCAAGTAAAACTGTTTGTCTCCCTCAGAGAACCCTACAGCAGTGGACGCACTGTCCCAGTACTGGAAGTGGAGTCTGGGCTCTGCCTTCCCTCCACTAGCATTAATACCACGAGTTCTAATAAAGATTTGGGAGGACAGGGCGAGGGTCATTCTCATAGCTCCATTTTGGCCCCGCAGGGCCTGGTTTTCCGGCCTCCGGGAGATGTCATTAACAGACCCTTGGGTCTTACCGGAACAACCGGATCTTTTGTTTCAGGGTCCTATATTCCATCCAGATACTCACAGTCTGCACCTGACTGCATGGAATTTGAAAGGGTAATTCTGAGGAGCAAAGGTTTATCTGATTCAGTCCTCTCTACATTGCAGTCAAGTAGAAAGCCTGTTACCTCAGCAATATACTTCAAGATCTGGAAGGCTTACTTTAATTTTATAGACCCATCCTTGGTGGACTTTAACAAACCCAATATTGCATCAATCCTGGACTTTCTTCAGAAAGGTTTAGAAAAAGGTCTTAAGTTAGCCACTCTCAAGGTACAAGTATCAGCCCTAGGATCCTTGTTCTCTCAATCTATAGCCAGTCATCCATGGATTGTGAGAGATTTTTTTAAGGCAACCAAAAGGATCCAGGTTCCAAAACTCCTTCTTGGGATTTAACCTTAGTTCTCAATACGTTATGTGGTGAACCCTTCGAGACAGTTTCCTCTATCTCTATCAGACACCTGACTCTGAAGACTGCTCTCCTGGTAGCTGTTACCTCTGCTCGTAGAGTGGGGGAAATAGCTAATTTTTCCTGCCTTGAACCATATACTCGTATCCTAGATGACAGAATAGTTCTTAGGAATGACCCAGCTTTTTTGCCAAAAGTGGTATCTAATTTTCATTTGTCTCAGGAGATAGTCTTACCCTCATTTTGTAGCAATCCAGCAGATGATAGGGAAAAGTCTTTTCATATGCTGGATGTAAGGAGGTGCGTTCTTTCTTATCTTGAAAGAACTAAAGAGTTTAGGAAATCAAATAGACTGTTGGTACAATTCTGTGGCCAGAATAAGGGTAATAGTGTTAGAAGTGACATCATAGCTAGCTGGATTAGGGAGGCTATTTGTTTGTCATGTCTCCTCTGGCCTTTCTCCTCCTGTTGGTCTCAAGGCTCACTCTACAGGTGCGTTAGGGACCCACTCTAGATAGGTGGCCTTTACGTGGCGAGTGGGCTTTGTACTTTTTGATCAAAACGTATATACTAACAACCTGTTCGTTTTTGAAATTATGCTGAGAAGCAATTGGATCATTGTGCAAGATTGTAGATGCGCACCATGTCTGTTTTCTACCTGAGTACTGACTCTACAGGTGCAGTTGCATCCTCTTGGGCCGAGAGGAGAGGGGCCTCAATAGATCAAATCTGTAAGGCGGGCCACCTGGTCGTTTCCCCACACTTTTTTTCACCACTATAGATTGGACATGGGGAGCTATTCTGATTTATCCTTTGGTCATAAGGTTCTCAAAACTGTTATCCCACCCTAATATTGGTCTCTCAGGTGGTGCTGTCATGGCGATGAGAAAAGCCGATAATTACTCACCAGTCATTCTGTTTTCACGAGCCATGACAGCACCGCTGCATTCCCACCCTTTTGTCTTTTCTAAATATTGTATCACGGGTGTTTAGATCACTTGGGTGTAGCAAAAAAAATAAAAATTTATATATTTGCTTGTTCAGTTATTGTTGTTTTCGTGACTGTTATTACTAACTAAGTAGGAAGGCTCTTCTAGGTCTCTGTAACTCACTGAGGATGGAGAGGAGATGACTTCCTTTTATTCTCCAAGGTTTCCTGTCCCTAGGGGCGGAGTCCCTCTATGAAAGGTGGTGCTGTCATGGCTCGTGAAAACAGAATTACCGGTGAGTAATTACCGGCTTTTTTCATCTACAGACTAATATGAGGACTTGTCATTTGCAAACCAATTGTACTTTGTAATGACACCTTTCTTTTGAAGGTTTTAAATTACGCTGCAGATCCGTTACACGTGACCCTACCCTAAATGTCATAAGTCACATGGTCACAAGGGGGCGTGGCTATGCTACAGTGGGTGGGTGGATAGCAGGGTGGATGGGATTTACTGAAGTAATGCTATCCACCCACCCACTTCGGCATAACCACGCCCCCTGGAGACCATGTGACTCCTGACCTATTGTCTCTGGCCGCATGGAATGCTGGGAAAGGTCAGAGACAACAGTAAAATACAAAAGACTTGCACTACAGCACTTCTGGGTGGGGGTCCTGTGCATGAAAATGGGACAAAGTGACGCAGGGAGGAAATAAAAGCAAATAACACAGAATTATAACTAGACGTCATGGGTTCAAAGGCCGAAGAAAAGAAATCCTGGAATATCCCTTTTAAAAAAAGCGCTATGGGATTTATTTTATACTTAAATAGTGCAGCGGAGGCTATTATTAGAGAACATTGAAGATGTTCTTGTGTATGCCTTGTGCTTACCTGTTTTAGCTGATGTGGCAGGCATGGGTTCTCAGCTGTACATTATTCCTATTTTAGAACAGAAATGGTTTTCTGATACATTTCCCATGAATCCTCTGGGTTTGCAGAGAGAGAGAGGGTGGGGTCTTAGCACTGCACCTGGTCGTCTAATTAGGTTGTTGGTGCTGGAGTTAAGCCAGGTGAACTGATTAGACTCCTATAGGGGTTGAGCTCAGTTCACATTATGTGCAGTTTTGATGCATTTTCTTTTTCAAAGTGGATTTTTAAAGAAATATTACCATAAGGAGAAAGTGGTTTGACCTATAATCACAATTGAGGTGTTTTTGTTCACATTTCATTTGCATTTTCTACACAATTTTTTTTCTGCCTTTTGACCGTAATTTTATAAAATCGTGGTAAAAAAGTTACAAGTAAATAGCAACATTTTTGCTAAGATAAAAAAAAATGGCAAAAACTGAAAAAATGCTAAATGATATGTGAACACAACTTTAGGGAGGTGTATAACAACTATATACCCTGATCCCACAGACATAGCAGCAGCAGACAGGAGCAGGGAGGGGAGGTGTATAACTTCTATACATTCTGATCCTATAGTTGCAGCAGCAGTATACAGATAGAGCTGGAGGGGAGCTGTATAACTCTTATATATCTTGATCCCATAGAGGTAGCAGTATACAGATAGAGCTAGGAGGGGAGGGTTCTGGGAGCTAGCAGGAGAGATCTGCTATGTGATGAGGTCATCCTGTAGTTTACTGGAAGTTAGCTGATCTAGTGCTGACCACTACCTCTGACATATTAATGTAATTTTCTGTGGGTCAGGCTGGTGATTACATGACTCAGTTACAGTAATGAAACACATGAATATAGCTGTGCTGGAATTAAACAAATTGTGCTGTAGGGCTAGTAATGGTGAGTGTGCACAACATGAGGAAAAAACTAAACAAAACCTAGAGTGCTACGCTCCTCCACCCTTCTGGGAATCTTCTCCCCGAGCACAGCGCCCCCTTCCCATTGAGGTGCAGCCTGTCCCTATGGTAGAGCCTGTATACGACAGAGAAGTCGGCCCAGTTCTCTATGAACCCAAACCCCTCCTTTCTACACCAGCTTCTGAGCCACTTGTTTACCTCCCTAATCTCCCGCTGCCTCTCTGGTGAGGCTCGTGGGACAGGTAATATTTCAGAGAATTATTACCTTGGAGGTCCTCTCCTTCAGCTTGCGGCCTAAGTCCCTGAAATCATTTTTAAGGACACTCCACCTACCTCTTACTTTGTCATGAATGCCAATGTGTACCATGGTCTTCTCCAGCCCCTCCCAGCAACCGGTCAACCCGATTTGCGTTGTGCCGAACTCGAGAGCCAGGTAGACAATACACTGTTCGGTGATCCTGGTCTTTGTGACAGATCGCCCTGTCTGTCCCCCTAATAATAGAGTCCCCCACTACCAACACCTGTCTGGCCTGCCCTGCACTCCTCTCTCCCTCTTTACTGGAGCAGACACCCCCTGGTGGTCAGAGGCATTGACTTTCTGCAGCATCGCTATCTCTGAACTAACATCCCCTCATCTGCCAACTGGACAAACTTGTTGGGGTGTAAGATCAGGACTAGCCTCCCTGACACTTTTCCTTCCACTTGGTTTTCTAACTATAACCCAGCTAGCTGCCTGACTGTCCTGCACCTCCATCCCACTATCCTCCTCCACCCCACAGAGTGCCCGCTCAGTACCCAGCAGACTCCTCTCCATGTTGTCAATACATCTCAGTCTTGCCAGATGCTCCTCTAGATCCAGGATCTGGGCTTCCAAATGAACAACCCGCACAACAATATGCACCCTCCAACTGCTGTTCAAGGATTGTATACACTGACCAAGATGTACACTGGATAGCATTGTCAACATGGAGTCAGTGTGGGGGCACAGGAAGGGTATCATCAGTGTGGGGGCACAGAATAAAAATGCCTTTATTTATATAACGCCCACATATTCTGCTGTGCTGTCCACAGTTTATCACTCAGGTTGCTCCCTGTCCCTATTGGGGATCACAATCTAAATTTCTAATTCACCTATCGGTATGTTTTTGGAGTGTGGGAGGAAATCCACGTAAACAATAGTGTTGAGCGGCATAGGCCATATTCAAATTTGCGATATTTCGCGAATATATGGACGAATATTCGTCATATATTCGCTAAATTCGTAATATTCGCGTTTTATTTTCGCAGATGCGAAAATTTGCGTGTGGAAAAATTAGCATATGCAAAAATTAGCATATAAAAAACTAGCATAAGCGAAAATTTGCATATGCGAAAATTAACATATGCAAATTCGCACGCCAGTCTCACACAGTAGTATTAGAGCCTTCTTTACACCACACGAGCTGGAAGCAGAGAGGGGTGATCACTGTGATGTGTACTGTGGAAAAAAAAAAAAAATGAATATTCGTAATTACGAATATATAGTGCTATATTCGTGAATATGCGATATTCGCGAATAAAATTCGTATTGCGAATATTCGCGAGCAACACTAGTAAACAAGAGGAGAACATACAAACTTCTTGTAGATGTTGGTCTTGGTGGCATACTAGCTGTACACTAGGGCTCTGCAGACCATATAAGTGATTACAGATACATCCAGTGACTCTTTTCTATCTGGCCCAGACAGCCATGAAGACTTTTCCTGGTCAAAACTTGTCTCTGCAGAATCTGCTGACAAAAATGTTGTGTTCCTTTATCCAGCACAATCCCTACCACTTTACATATCTGTATTGCACCACACAGTAATAGTTCCCACTTTGAGCACCAATATAGTAGTTAGGTCCCTTCTGTGCCCCCATACTGCCCCCAGTATTACGCCTCAATACTGCCACATATAGTACTTAGGCCCCCTCGGTGCCCCCATAAAGTAGTTGGCTCCCATATAGTAGTAGCCCAATGAAAAAAACTAATACTTTTCTCTAATCATTTTTCTGCAGCTACCGGCGCTCTGCTCCCCGCAGCTCCAACTCTCTGAGCTTCCTATACAGACAGCGCCATACAGAGATGCTGCCCACACCGGTAGTCATGGCTACAGCGACAGGACGGAGCCGCCAGTGTAACACATACACAATCGATAGTCACGTTTGTTGGGGGATCAGGGACATGTGTCCCCTGCAGACCAGGTCACAGTCACACCCGCTTTCCACTGCGATCCTTAAGTCCTGCACATAGGTATATTTCATGTCTATATTCCAGCTGTATTCTGCATCCATATTATAAATGTGTTATCTTCTATAACTGAGTCACAGGTTTGGCTGAATGGAGGAACATATAGCAGAAAAGAGACAGGACACAAAGCTTAAAGAACACAAAACATTGTTGCTGCCGCTGACTGAGTAGAATCTGTTCCCTGCATTTAGTGGTTAGTACTCACCTGGATGGTTACCTGTAGGAATGTCCTCCTTATACTGCTCATCAACGCTCACATTTGTCTCCTCTTCTTCTTTCTTTATGTCTGCAGCGTTAATATAGATTGGATCTTTTCCTGTAGGAATGTCCTCCTTATACTGCTCATCACCGCTCACATCTGTCTCCTTTTCTTCTTCTTCCTTTATGTCTGCAGAGTTAATATAGATTGGATATTTTCCTGTAGGAATGTCTTCCTTATACTGCTCATCACCGCTCACATCTGTCTCCTCTTCTTCTTCTTCCTTTATGTCTGCAGAGTTAATATAGATTGGATCTTTTCCTGTAGGGATGTCCTCCTTATACTGCTCATCACTGCTCACATCTGTATTTTCTTCTTCCTTCATATCTTTAGCATTAATATAGATCAGATCTTTCCCTGTAGGAATGATGTCCTTATACTGCTCATCACCGCTCCAATCTGTCTTTGGAACCTTAATATTGTTCATATCTTCTCCCTGAATGATAAGATGTGGAAGAAATATTTTAAAAGTCATTAGACAGTAAAAGTCATATTGAAGGTTTTATAAGAGATCATTAATTATCACACAGACCAAAAATAACAAAAGGAGTTATCTGAGCCCCATTAATACAATGTTCCCCCATGTTTACAAACAGGGGAGATTACATTAAGGATGGAGCGGCCAGTGTGACGAATACACAATCAAAAGCCACGCTCATTCAGGGATCAGGGACTTGCGGGCCAGGTCACAGTCACATCCCCTTTCTACAGCGATCCTTACATTCCTGCACATAGGTATATTTCCTGCCCATATTACACCTGTATTGTGCATCTATATTATAATTCTGTTATCTTCCATAACTGAACGATCACCGGTTTGGCTGAAGGAGGAACATGCAGCAGAAAAGACAGACAGAACACAGAGCTTAAGGAATTCCACTAAACATTGTACGTAGAAAAGATCGCCCAAAATTTAGAAATCTGATTGGAAATAGAAATGGAGCCATAAGGGATTACATAGACCATGGGAGGCCACAAATCTTCACCTGTTTGGAGCTCCACCTGGAGGATGCCTCTTGTGTACGCTAGTCCTGATGAGGAAAAAGGGGCAACACCGCAACAATTCTTCAGGTTAGTATTAGGAGACTATGGCGCAGTAAATTATTCCCAGTTTCTAACTTCCATGTCAGGGAAATCCCCCTGGAGATGATCTATTTGATACTTAAAGACCAGTGCCATCCCCCCGGCTATCTAAGCAAATTCAGAGAGGTGGTTTAACCAAGGATCCAGTCATGATTCTGCTAAGAGCAGAGCCAAGTTGGCTGATAAAGTTCTGCCCTTTTGTGTCCACCTTCTCCATGGGAAGAGAAAGAGGATCTGAAAAATTCAGGCCTTAGGAAGAAGGTGGCTGAGTTACCACTCTTGTGCAAACCATTGATGAAGGCCGATCCTTCTCCTGGAAGTGGGGGACAACGCAGAAAGGCCCCGAGGAAGTTGTTCAGGAGGATTCATCTACTTGAGGGGACTGCTTTAAATGCAGAAAATCAGGGCATTTTTGGGGTTGCCCCACAAATACATTGGCAGTAGATGCGGAGGTGCTGGCTACCAAACTTGAGGAGACCAAATGACCAGGTCTTAGGGTGCATTCACACCACGTTTTTGCAATACAGTTCCCGTATCAGGTTTTTGATTAAAAACGGATTCCTCAAAACCTGACTAAACTGTATCAAAATGTGTGTACAAATTTTAACCCGTATACTGTTAAAAAACTTGTACGGTTTGAAAATTGATGTCCGGTTGCATCAGTTTTTTAGGAAAAAAAACATACGTTTTTAAGTTTTCACTCCATTATGAATAAAGTTTCACATGTTTGATTGAAACTCCAAGAAAACAAAAAACTGTGCAAAGTCAAAAATCGTATGGTGAAAACCGGATGGAACTGTACGCACATACGGTTCTGTACGGTTCCCATTGACTCCCATGTAAAAAAAAAAATATGTATAAGGTTTAATACAGTTTTTCATCCGGACCAAAAACTGTGGTAGGCTACGGTTTTGGGTACTGGAAAAAAACGGACAAAATCGTACAGGATGCAAAACGGATGCAACTGGATGCATCATTTGGCATACGGTTTACAATGGAGAGTCAATGCATACGGTTTTCAATACAGTTCCATACGGTTTTCACATTGTAAACGTATACAGGAATTGTATTGCAAAAAGGTGGTGTGAATGTACCCTTACAAGGGAAGAAAAAAAACAGACCTACACACAGATTATCTGTAGGGGCCCAGATTGACCCCAAAACCTTGATACACTTGCAAGTGGAAGGAATTCATGCTTCAGCTGTGCTAGAAACAGGATCCCAAGTCACCATCATTTATAAAGATTTCTCTAATCGTCATTTGAAACACATTCCCAAGAAACCTGCAGGAGAGCTTCAGTTATGGGGAATGGGATCTCAAGCTTAACCTGTGGAGGATGAATAAGAACGACTATAACCATTCCCCAGCTAAACACCATCCTACTTGACAGAAGTGGGAGATGTATTGTTACTTCTGCTGATGGAGGTCAAATCTGCTCTAGAAAAAGAGTGCCATCGACTAGCCCTAGAAACAAAACCAAGGTTATGCCACTATTCAGGAAAATAACCTGTATTTGTGAAGCCTGGTGAGACTAAAACTCTACGAGCCATTGCCTCCATGCACCATAAAATTTTGGGGGAAACCAGACAATACCTTATTGAGTATCTGCCTGAAGAGGATCAGAAGAAGGGATGGACTGTCATAAGAGATGAGCAAACTTTTCAGAAATTTGATTTGGCCGATTCACCGAATTTTCCGAAAAAGTTAGTTTCGACCCGAATTTATTTGCGACGAATCTATATTAAAAAAAGGCAATTTCTAGCCTACAGAGAGCCTCAATAGGGGTATTGAACACTTTGCTGTGTTCTAACACGCATATGGAGTGTGCTGGGGTAGTGAAATAATACTGTTATTCAGAATAACATGCAGATTGCCGGCATCGCTTTTCGAATCACTGCCGCAGAGCGGTACAATGACAGAGCCTGGAGGTGGCAGACCATATAGTGGCTGAATGACACAGCGTGGAGGTGTTGGCAGCATGAGGAGACCATATAGTGAAATTTTTTTATTTGAAATTTAAATCAATTATTTTGAAATTGAACTTTTAACTCCCAAGTTTTAGTGTCCCGGACCCAGGCGTGTGGGTACAAAGGACCTCATTTAACTAGCCCCCACAGGGCTCATGTGGCCGTGAGACGTAGGTGCAACATCTCCATTGCCCTGACCAGCTATTGTTTCCAAGACTTTTTGCCAAGACAAACCATGTAAAGAACAGCGTGACACCACTGTGCCCTGCACACATGGTATCCAGAAGGACCACTGAGATTTGTCCGGGCAGTGGAGGCTGAGGACACAATGGTGGATGTGTAGGCGGAGTCGCACACTGTCACAGGACCAACAGGCTGACAGAGTGGAGCAGGAAGCAGCATGAGTTCAAAAGAGGGGTACACAACCCCTAAAATTGATGAATGAAAGATGAATGTTGAAATCTCTATTGAAGTTGCATGTTAGGTAGTACTACAATCCAAAAATTTAAGGCCCAATCCCAGAAGCATCAGTAAGCCAAGTACGGTAGTTCCTGAAACACACAGTCAGGAGCAGGCATCAGCAGTACACAAGAGGGTTTCATAACCCCTTACATTGAAAGATGAATGTTGAAATTTCTATTAAGCATGTATTTAGCTCATGCTAAACATCCAAAAATTTAAGGCCCAAGCCCAGAAGCATCGGTAAGCCAAGTAATTCCCGAAAGACACAGGAGCAGGCATCAGCAGTACACCCAAGGGTTTCATAACCCCTTTACATTGCAAGATCAATGTTGAATTTTCAATTAAGCATGTATTTAGCTAGTGCTAAATATCCCAAAATTTGAGGGCCAAGGCCAGAAGCAGCATTAAGTAAATTAGTTCCTGAAACAAACAGTCAGGAAAAGGCATCTGCAGTACACCGGGGGATTTAATAAGCAATAAGATTGAAATTTCTATTAAGCACTCACATTAGGTAGTGCTAACATCCAAACATATTAGGCACAGGCCCAGCTGCATCCCAAAACAGTCTAGTTGCTGAAAGACACAGCCTGGATCTAGTAGGAGGATGCGTACATAAGAGGGCTTTAATTTAAAAATATCAAGTTTAAGTGTCCAGGGACCCAGCGTGTGGCTATGAAGGACCAAATCGAACAAGGAGCCACATGTCACATGGTGGCACAATAAAAGAGCCTGGAGGTGGCATCAGTATGAGGAGACTATATGATGTCTGAAAGGCACAGTCTGGAGGTGGCAGAAGCAATGTGAAGCCAATATGGATCACACAAATAGGAAATTGGTCCATCCAAAGAAGCAGCATGTAATGCATTTGAGGATTTTTAATGATTTAACTCAAGATCACCTGATAGCAGATTCAAGACTATATGGTGTCTGAATGCCACATCCTTGAGGCGGCTGAAGCAATGGGAAGCCACTATGAATCGCACACATAGGAAATTCGTCCATCCAAAGAAGCAACAAGTAATTCATTCGAGGATTTTAATGATTTAACTAAAGATCACCAGATAGCAGATTCTATCTCAGAAATTCAGACAGACACTCCAATTTTAATAGAAAGTAAAAAATGACGACCTTGAGACACTCTCAATAAATGTGGAGAATAGTGTTGAGTCACATGACACAGCAGTCACCTGTAGCCCAGTTCCATCAAATAAAGCCTTGCACAAAATTGAGATTCCCACAATAAAGAATAGACTGAATAAAAAAAGGGTAAGTTCAGTGCTTATTAAAAGGTGTACTAGAAGAATTCAATAGTTCGCTCAGTCAGAAGAAAATATTAAAGTTGTTTTAGGTATGTTGTCTGACGAAATAAGAGCAAGCGCATATCCAAGTGTCCAGAAGACTCTAATGCTGGACGGTGGACCACAAAAAGACATTCTTCTCTAAAGTAATGTTTTCTGAAATAAAGAAGCAGAGTTCATCCCTCACCATATTATTTTGGAAATTTTTTATTAAAAAAATCACACACAACAAGCGTTCCATGGTGTAATGGTTAGTACTCTGGATAATTCAAGTTTATTTTTGAGGAAATTATCAGAAAATTTGAAAACCGTACCCAAGAGGGTTAATAACCCCATACATTGCACCATAAATTTAGAAATTTAAATTAAGCATGTATGTATCTATTCCAAAAATTATAAGGCCCAAGCCCAGAAGCATCATGAAGGCAAGTAGTTCCTGGAAGACACAGGAGCAGTCAGGAGTAGGCATCAGCAGTACCCAAGAGGCTTTCATAACCCCTTACATTGCACGATCAATTTTGAAATTTCAATTAAGCATGTATGTAGCTAGTGCAAACATTCAAAAGTTAAAGGCCCAAGGCCAGAAGCATCAGTGAGTAGTAGCAAGTAGTTCCTGAAAGACACAGGATGAGTCAGGAGCAGGCATTCGCAGCACCCAAGAGGGTTTCATAACCCTTACATTTAAAGATCAATGTTGAAATTTGCATTAAGCATGTATTTAGCTACTGCTAAACATCCAAAAATTTAAAGGCCCAAGGCCAGAAGCATCAGTGAGGCAAGTAGTTCTTGAAAGACATAGGATGAGTCAGGAGCAGGCATTCGCAGTACCCAAGAGGGTTTCATAACCCCTTACATTTAAATATCAATGTTGAAATTCGCATTAAGCATGTATTTAGCTACTGCTAAACACCCAAAGATAAAGGCCCAAGGCCATAAGCATCAATGAGGCAAGTAGTTCCTGAAAGACACAGGATCAGTCAGGAGCAGGCATTCACAGTACCCAAGAGGGTTTCATAACCCTAATTGATAACCCAAGAGGGTTTCATAACCATAATTGTGAAGTGTTGGTGTGGCAGCATGGTCAATCTACTCTGAGGCATCTGACATTGGTGGGTGGAAATCCTGGCTGATCCATGCCTGATTCATCTTCACAAAGGTCAGTATCTCCACATTTTTCATGGACAGACGAGTTCACCTTGGGGTGACCATGGCCCCGGCCGCACTAAACACCCGCTCTGATGGCACACTACTGGCCAGGCAGGACAGCTTTTCCAGGGCAAACTCTGCTAGTTGCGGCCATAAATCAAGTTTGGCTGCCCAGAAGTCCAGCGGATCTTCAAGGTTTGTTGGCATGGCCATGTAAAGGTATGCCACCACCTGCTGGTTCAGGTCCTGCTCCATGTCTACCAGCTGCTGATGAGTTGCTTCACTATGCGGGTGAAGAAAGCTACTCATCAACGACTGTAGACTTGGGCTGTTGATAATGGAGCTAGTAATTCTCCTGCCACCCCTCCCCTCCCCAGCAGCCATGGCAGTGGAAGGTGAGCGCAGAGGGCCCCCGAGTCAGACCTGCGAGTGGATGGACCATGTCGCAGATAGGCATCGGCCAACTGACTACGTAGGATCTCTCTGTAGTAGGTCAGTTTGTCCTCCCTCTCAGTGAGTGTAAAAAAGGCCCCCATTCTGTGACGGTAGCGAGGGTCCAATAAGGTGGAGAGCCAGAAGTCATCCCGCTGACTAATTTTGACAATTCGGGGATCACTACACAAGCAACTGAGCATGCATCGTGCCATTTGCGCCAATGCCTTGGAGGGACTCCCTGCCTCTATCTCCACTGCATACTGCCACTGTGTGTCTGGGTCCTCTGTCTCGCATTCCTCATAATAACCCTCTAGCTGATCATGCTCCTCCTCTCCAGTCCGATGACTAGAAACACCGGCCATCTCATCCAACCTAAACTGTGCTCCACTCTGCCCTCATTCTCCTCCTCCAGTTCAGCCCCCACAGGGCTCATGTAGCCTTGAAATGTAGGCGCAACGTCTCCATTGCAGTGACCAGCCATCGTTTCAACCATTTGTTGTAGGCAACGTAGGAGTGGAATTACGTTGTTCATCCCGTAATCCAGGCGACTTACAAATAATGTGGCTTCCTCAAAGGGCCTCACCAAACGGCAGGTGTCACATATGATCTGCCACTGGTTCACATTGAAGTTACACAGGGGAGTACTCCTATCTGCTTGGATCATCAAGAAATCGGTGATGGCTTTTCTTTGTTCGTATAGTCTGTCCAACATATGGAGGGTGGAATTCCAACGTGTAGCAACGTCACAAATAAGACTATGTTGTGCGATACCGTTCTGACGCTGAAGCTCAAGAAGGGTGTGCTTTGCGATGTACAAGTGGCTGAAGTGCATGCACAGTTTCCTTCCCATTGTTAGGATGTCTTGCAAATGGGGTGAAGACTTTCAGGAAGTGCTTGACAACCAGATTCAACACGTGTGCCATGCAGGGCCCATGTTTCACACTTCCTTGTTGCAGCGCGGACACAATGTTCTTCCCGTTGTCGGTCATCATGGTTCCCATTTCCAGATTTCGTGGAGTAAGCCATACTCCGATTTCTTGATGAATGAATTTGAGCAGTTCCTCCCCTGTGTGACTCCGTTCGCCAAGGCAAACCATGTGAAGAACAGCGTGACACCGCCATGCCCTACACACATGGTGCGATGAAGGACCACTGAGATTTGTACGTGCAGTGGAGGCAGAGGACACGGTGGAGGATGAGGAGGCGGAGTTGCACCCTGTCACAGGACCAACTGCCTGAGAGCAAGAGCGTGGAGGAGGAAGCGGTGTGACCTTTCCAAGTTGCATTTGTGGTTGTGCAGGAACCACATTTACCCAGTGGGCCGTAAAAGACCTGTATTGTCCGCGCCCGTAGTTACAGCTCCAAACATCGGCGCTGCCGTGCACTTTTGAACACACCGACAGGCTCAAGGACTGGCCCACCTTCTCTTGTACAAAATTATGCAGGGCTGGTACTGCCTTCTTCGCAAAGAAATGACGGCTTGGGATTCTCCACCTCGGCTCGGCACAAGCCATCAATACTCTGAAAGGTGCAGAGTCCACCACTTGTACTCTGGCGCTTAGACATCATATCCCCTATCCTTGATGCCTGATCGCAGGGGTCCCGCCACTGGGGACCCCTGTGATCTTGCACGCCGCCCCCCGTTAAAATCAGTCCCCGGTGCGTGTTTGCTCCGGGTCTGATTACTGTCGATCACGGGGCCGGAGCATTGTGACGTCACGGCCCCACCCTGTGTGACGTCACACTCCGCCCCCTCAATGCAAGCCTATACGCCCCCTTCCATAGACTTGCATTGAGGGGCAGGGCGTGATGTCACACGGGGCGGAATCATGACGTCACGGTCTCACATCACCGTGGTTGGGAGCCGAAGCCTTTAGCGTTTCCTGAAGCCGCAACAGGTGGGTCCTGCAGCCGAGATCCCGGGGGTCCCCAGCGGTGGGACCCCTGCGATCTGACATCTTATCCCCTATCCTTTGGATAGGGGATAAGATGTCTAGGGGTGGAGTACCCCTTTAAAGTGGGAGAAGCAGGAGTATCTGGAGTGACAGAAGGAGGGTATGACACACAGCTCCCGTTGGCTGAGGTGGTGGAGCCTTGGCAGGCTGAAGGAGGTAGCGGCTGGCCACTGGGTGATGCAGCAGGCTGGACCACTACATCGGAGTCACGGTTCTCCCAGGCCGCTTCATGGTGGCTGGCGAAGCATGTGTTGACGTAGGGCCGTGGTGCCAACAATGGGACCCTGGCCACGCTTCACCTTCTGCCGACATATCTTGCATGTGGCTACGTGAACCTCCTCCAGATGCCTGATGAAAAACTGCCACACCGCTGAGTAGCTGATTTTCCCACTTACAGTCCGCACTAATTGACTGCTACTGGCACCGTCTCCAGAAACTCCTGTTCCACTACCCCCCGGAAAGGTAGGCTGCCGCGAAGCAGGTTGTCTCCCCTGGGCACATTTGGCTAAAGAATTTCCACTTCTGCCACCATGCTGACTGCCAACCATGCTACCGCCTTGCTGACTCAGCTGCTACCTCAAGGGCAACCTGCAACTCTCCTGATGATGATGAAGCCCCTTCTGCACCCGGCTCCCAATTGCGATTGACTTCATCATCATCAATAAGTGTCTGCACTTCACTGATGTCCTCCTCAGGTTCCTCAACAGTGTCTGCTTCAGGACCCTGAACCCTGGCAACACCACCTCCCACGTCACTCCTTATCACTACTTGGCCGCCTAGTGGAGCAAGCGGCGCATATCTCCTCCCCTTCTTGGCTGGGCAGTAGCTGCTGACTGTCCTCTATTAGATCGTCCTCAGTGAATAGTGGAGATGAACCCACAGCAAAAGATACTTCTGTAGGGGAGGGAACAGCATAGGACACAGGCAATGGGAGGACTGGGACTGCTCGCGGGCCATGCCAACTGAGGGTCGTGTCTGGGGAACCCACCGACTGTTGACTGGGGGTGTCAGATGTCACTTGTGATGAAGTGGATGACCGTGTTAACCAATCGACGACGGCAGATGGGTTGCTGGTCGAGACACTACCGCTAGCTGATAACGGGAGCTCAGGCCTCCCGCTGCGATTCCTGCTGCCACTCGCCCCTAGTCTGCTGCGACCTCTGCTTGAACTATTTAGGCCTCTGCCACTCCTCTGTGCACGTCCTGGCACTTCTCTGCCTGCCATACTTAGTGCGTATATGAGGGTATTACAATACGCTTCACTACTCTTTAAACAGTATTTGTCTAGAACAGCAGCAGGTGATTACTTTTGGCTGTCCTTTCACAGTATGTAGGTCCTTGACAGATTAACAGGTACAAAATGGTACACTACTTAGATGTACGTATGTGGTATGCACGTATGAGGGAAAAAAAATGTGCTACAATACGCCAAAATACTCTGTCTTTTTGTAAAACACCAGCCAGTGAGTAATTTTGCTTGGACTTTCACAGTATGAAGGCCCTTGACAGATTAACAGGTAAAAAATGGTACACTAATTAGATGTACGTATGCGGTATGCACTGATGAGGGCAGAAAAATGCGCTACAATACGCCTAAAAACTCAGTATTTTTTAAAAACACCAGCCGGTGAGTAATTTTGCTGGGACTTTCCCAGTATGTAGGCCCTTGACAGATTAACAGGTACAAAATAGTACACTACTTAGATGTACGTATGCGTTATGTACTTAGGAGGGTAGAAAAATGCGCTACAATGAGTCTAAAATCTCTGTAAGTTTTGTAAAACACCAGCCAGTGAGTACTATTGTTTGGACTTTCACAGTATGTAGGCCCTTGGCAGATTAACAGGTACAAAATGGTACACTATTTAGATATAGGTATGTGGTATGCACGTATAAGGGAAAAAATGCGCTACAGTACACCTGGAAAACGTATTTTTGTAAAACACCAGCCGGTGATTACTTTTGCCTGGACTTTCCCAGTATCTAGACTTGTTACAGATTTACAGATACAAA
Organism: Hyla sarda; assembly: GCF_029499605.1. NCBI lineage: Eukaryota > Metazoa > Chordata > Amphibia > Anura > Hylidae > Hyla > Hyla sarda. The sequence continues at coordinate 609,498,815 of NC_079189.1, forward strand.
ATAGTAGACTGTTGGTATGTGGTAAGCACTGATGAGGGCAGAAAAATGCGCTGCAATGAGCCTAAAAACTCAGTATTTTTGTAAAACACCAGCCGGTGAGTACTGTTGCCTTTCACAGATTAACAGGTACAAAATGGTACACTTATTAGATGTACGTATGTGGTATGCACTGAAGAGGGCAAAAAAATGCGCAACAATACCCAAAAAAAATCTGTATTTTTGTAAAACACCAGCCGGTGATTACTTTTGCCAGGACTTTCCCAGTATCTAGACTTGTTCCAGATACAAAATAGTAGACTGCTGTGATGTAGGTATGTGGTATGCACGTATGAGGGCAGACAAATGCACTACAGTCCACTGAAAAAACGTATTTTTGCACAGCAGCAGGACAAAACAGTGCAGCATCACAAAAAAAAAAACGGGGATTAAACCCTAAATTGCACTCTGTCACAGAGTGTTAAGAATGGTGTTAACTGGTTTTTATACAGTCTACAAATTAGTGTAAGCAGCAGATGATTTCTTGTGGAAAAAATCCAGAGAATTGCGCTGAAAAATCTTTCCTGCCTCCTGTGATAACGTGAGTTCAGGAAGCTTGTTAATATGTATGAGGCAACGAAAAGCTATCTGCCCCTCTGATAAAATGCTGAATAACGTGACCGGGAGATTTATGGCCTAAAAATCCTTCTCAGTCAGAACAAGCAAAGCACTGCACCTCTCTCTGTCCACAACGCTGATGTAAATAGCAGTTGGCTGTGGAACGCTGTGGTATAAGCAATTCAGCTGATTCAGCAGCAGTTACGGGTTTATGGTGACCCGGTGACCCGGAATAGAAGGGGGATCGCGGTTGTCTAAGACAACTACGATCCCCCTAAAGCGATAGGAGTGAGGTGGCAGGGGTGCCACCCCTCCTATCTCTGCTATTGGTGGTCTAGACGCGACCACCAATAGCAGATCGGGGGTGGAGGGGTTTACTTTCGTTTTCCCCGTCCTGCCCAACCACAATAGGCGGAGACGGGGAAACGATGGGGACCGAACGCCAAAGGTCCACTTACTCCTCCGGAGGCTGCAGGCGACGGTGATCGGTGGGCGGCGACGGAGATTGGGGCAGGCGGCGTGCGGCAGAAGAAGATGGCTCCCTGGATCCTACGGAAGCCGGTAAGTTGCCTAGCAACAACTGGAGGGCTACAGTCTGAGACTGTAGCCCTCCAGATGTTGCAAAACTACAACTCCCAGCATGCCCAGACAGCTGTTTGCTGTTTGGGCATGCTGGAATATGTAGTTTTGCAACAGCTGGAGGGCTGCAGTTTGAGACCACTATATAGTGGTCTCTAAACTGTATCCCTCCAGATCTTGCAAAACTACAACTCCTAGCATGCTCAAACAGCTCTTTGCTGTCTGGACATGCTGGGAGTTGTAGTTTTGCAACAGCTGGAGGCACACTGGTTGGAAAATACTGTTAGGTAACAGAACCTAACTGAAGGTTTTCCAACCAGTGTACCTCCAGCTGTTGCAAAAGTACCACTCCCAGCATGCACTGTCAGTGCATGCTGGGAGTTGTGGTTTTGAAACAGCTGGAGATTTGTCCCCCCATGTGAACGTACAGGGTACATTCACACGGGCAGGTTTACAGTAAGTTTCCTGCTTCAAGTTTGGTCTGCGTCAAATTTTTCGCCACAGCGCAAACTCCTAGCGGGAAACTCACCGTAACACGCCAGTGCGAATGTACCCTAAAAACACTACACTAACACATAATAAAGAGTAAAACACTACATACACACCCCCTTACACTGTCCCCCCCAATAAAAATGAAAAACGTATTGTACGGCAGTGTTTCCAAAACAACAATTCCCAGCATTTCTGGACAGCCACTGACTGTCCAGGCATGCTAGGAGTTAAGCAACAGCTGGAGGCACCCTGTTTGGGAATCACTGGCGTAGAATACCCCTATGTCCATCCCTATGCAATTCCTAATTTAGTCCTCAAATGCACATGGCGCTCTCTCACTTCAGAGCCCTGTCGTATTTCAAGGAAACAGTTTAGGGCCACTTATGGGGTATTTCCATAATCGGGAGAAATTGCACTACAAATTTTGGGGGGCTTTTTCTCCTTTTACCCCTTAAGAAAAGGAAAAGTTCGGGGTTACACCAGCATGTTAGTGTAAAAAAAAATTTTTTTTACACTAACATGCTGGTGTTGCCCCATACTTTTTATTTTCACAAGCAGTAAAAGGAAAAAAAGCCCCCAAAATTTGTAACGCAATTTCTCCTGAGTACGGAAATACCCCATATGTGGGCGTAAAACGCTCTGCGGGCTCACAACAAGGCTCAGGAGTGAGAGCGCACTATGCACATTTGAGGCCTAAATTGGTGATTTGCACAGGGGTGGCTGATTTTACAGCGGTTCTGACATAAACACAAAAGCATAAATACCCACATGTGACCCCATTTTGGAAACTACACCCCTCATGGAACGTAACAAGGGGTATAGTGAGCCTGAGCACTCCACAGGTGTCTGACAAATTTTCATTAAAGTTGGATGGGAAAATGAAAAAAAAAAATGTTTACACTAAAATGCTGGTGTTAACCTAAATTTTTCATTTTCACAAGGGAAAATAGGAAAAAAAGTCCCCCAAAATTTGTAACCCCATTTCTTCTGAATAAGAAAATACCCCAAATGTGGATGTAAAGTGCTCAGCGGGCGCACTACAAGAGAAGGAGCGCCATTGGGATTTTGAAGATGTGTCCGGAATTGAACGTCACATGAGTTTACAAAGCCCCCATAGTGCCAGAACAATGGACCCCCCCACATGTGACCCCATTTTGGAAACTACACCCCTCGTGTAATGTAATGAGGGGTACAGTGAGCATTTAAGCCCCACATGTGTCTGACAGATTTTTGGAACAGTGGTCCGTGAAAATGAAAAAATGTATTTTTCATTTGCACAGTCCACTGTTCCAAAGATCTGTCAAATGCCAGTGGGGTGTAAATGCTCACATCACCCCTTATTAAATTCTGTGAGGGGTGTAGTTTCCAAAATGGGGTCACATGTGGGGGGGGTCCACTGTTCTGGCACCACAGGGGGCTTTGTAAACGCACATGGCCCCTGACAACCATTCCAAACTAATTCTCTTTCCAAAAGCTCAATGGCGCTCCTCCTCTTCTTGTTTGCATTGTATTTCGCCCGCAGAGCATTTTACGTCCTAACATGGGGTATTTCCATACTTAGAAGAGATGGGGTTACAAATTTTGGGGGGCATTCTCTCCCATAACCCTTTGTAAAAATTGTAAATTTGGGGAAGAAACTGCACTTTAGTGAAATTATTTTTTTTCATTTACACATCCGATTTTAACGAAAAGTTGTCAAACACCTGCGTGGTGTTAAGGCTCACTGGACCCCTTGTTACGTGCCTTGAGGGGAGTAGTTTCCAAAATGGTATGCCATGTGGGGTTTTCTGCTGTTCTGGCACCATAGGGGCTTCCTAAATGTGACATGCCCCCCAAAAACCATTTCAGCAAAATTCACTCTCCAAAGTCCCATTGTTCCTCCTTCCCTTCTGAGCCCTCTACTGCGCCCGCCGAACACTTGACATACACATATGAGGTATTTCGTTACTCGAGAGAAATTGGGTTACAAATTTTTGGAGGCTTTTTCTCCTATTACCACTTGTAAAAATTCAAAAACTGGGTCTACAAGAACATGCGAGTGTAAAAAATGAAGATTTTGAATTCTCTCCTTCACATTGCTGCTATTCCTGTGAAACACCTAAAGGGTTAACAAACTTACTGAATGTCATTTTGGATACTTTGAGGGGTGCAGTTTTTATAATTGGGTCATTTGTGGGGTATTTCTAATAGGAAGGCCCTTCAAATCCACTTCAAACCTGAACTAGTCCTTGAAAAATTCAGATTTTGAAAATTTTGTGAAAAATTGGAAAATTGCTGCTGAACTTTGAAGCCCTCTGGTGTAAAAACATGTCAACTTTATGATGCAAATATAAAGTAGACATATTGTATTTGTGAATCAATATATAATTTATTTGGAATGTCTATTTTCCTTACAAGCAGAGAGCTTCAAAGTTAGAAAAATGCAAAATTTTCAAATTTTTCATCAAATTTTGGAATTTTTCACCAAGAAATGATGCAAGTATCGACAAAAATTTACCACTACCATAATGTAGAATATGTCACGAAAAAAACAATCTCGGAATCAAATTTATAAGTAAAAGCATCCCAGAGTTATTAATGCTTAAAGTGACAGTGGTCAGATTTGCAAAAAATGCTCCCGTCCTTAGGGTTATAATGGGCTCCGTCCCCAAGGGGTTAAACAAAAACCCCGACCCTCACAATGGGGGTAGTTAAGGGTTAAATTAACTATCCTATTTTTTAAGTGGACATATAAGTAACATGTGACCAAGTATTATTAAAATATCTCCAGCCGTACGGAAGTTATGCGGAAAAATAAATTTCCCATTGATTTGCATGGGACTTTAAACAAAAACCCTGACCCTCACAATGGGGGTAGTTAACCCCTTAAGGACTCAGCGTTTTTCCGTTTTTGAATTTTCATTTTTCCTCATCACCTTCTAAAAATTTAATTTTGCACATAAAATTCCATATGATGGCTTATTGTTTGCACCACCAATTCTACTTTGCAGTGACATTAGACATTTTACCAAAAAGTCCACGCCGAATCGGAATGCAAATTCATTGTGCAACAAAATTGAAGAAAAAATTTCATTTTGTAACTTTTGGGGGCTTCTGTTTCTACGCAGTGCATTTTTCGGTAAAAATAACATCTTCTCTTTATTCTGTAGGTCCATACGATTAAAATGATCCCCTACTTATATAGGTTGGATATTGTCGTACTTCGGGAAAAAATCATAACTACATGCAGGAAAATGTATACGTTTAAAATTGTCCTCTTATGACCCCTATAACTTTTTTCTTTTTTCCGAGTACGGTATGAGGGCTTATTTTTTGTGCCATGTTCTGAAGTTTTTATCGGTACCATTTTTGCATTGATCGGACTTTTTGATCGCTTTTTATTCATTTTTTATTATATAGAAAGTGACCAAAAATACGCTATTTTGGAATTTTGAATTTATTAGCGTGTACATCATAGATCATACGGTTTAATTAACGATATATTTTTTATAGTTCGGACATTTACGCATGCGGCGATACCACATATGTTTATTTTTTTTTTCACAGTTTTTTTTATGGGAAAAGGGGGGTGATTCAAACTTTTATTAGGGAAGGGGTTAAATGACCTTTGTTAACTTTTTTTCACTTTTTTTTTTGCAGTGTTATAGCTCCCATAGGGGGCTAGAACAATGCACACACTGATCTCTTATACTGATCCCTGGAAACCCATAGCTTTGCATGGATCAGCGAGATAGGGGCTCGATTGTTCAAGCCTGTAGCTCAGGCTTGGAGCAATCAAACTCCGATTGAACGCGACGGAGCAAGGTAAGGGGACCTTCACTCGCGTCCTAGCTGATCGGGATTTTAGATTGTTGGGGGTCCTTTGGGTAGGAGACAAGTTTTTTCAACATGATACTTCTCCTTTAAAATAATTTTCCATGACCACCGTATTTATCGGGGTATACCATGCACCGGCATATAACACGCACCCTCATTTTACCAAGGATATTTGGGTAAAAAAAGTTTTTTACCCAAATATCCTTGGTAAAATGAGGGTGCGTAAGTGTGCATGTGTATACCCCGATACACTGTTTCTGACCCCGCAGAAGCCCCCAGAAAAGGCAGGGGGAGAGAGGCCGTCGCTGCCCGCTTCTCTCCCCCTGCCTTTCCTGGGGTCTAGAGCCCTGCTGCCGCCACTTCTCTCCCCCTGGCTATCGGTGCTGCTGCCCCTTCTCTCCCCCTGGCTATCGGTACTGCTGCCCCATTGCCGGCGCCGATAGCCAGGGGGAGAGAAGCGGCGCCGGCAAAGGGGCAGCGGCACCCACTGCCAGGGCCGCTGCCCCGTTGCCTCCCCCATCCCCGGTTGTATAATTACCTGTTGCCGGGGTCGGGTCCGCGCTGCTTCTGGCCTCTGGTGTGGCATCCCCTGCGTCGTTGCTATGCGCTGCACGGCGCGGCGCAATGAAGAGTGATGTCACGGCGGCAGCAGGGCTCTAGACCCCAGGACAGGCAGGGGCAGAGAAGCCGTCAGCGAGGGCAGATCTCTGCACCTGCAAAAGCCGCTTCAGTTCATTGATTTAAAGCGCCCGCTTTAAATCATTGAACTGCAGCGGCTTATCGGCATATAACACGCAGATAGACTTTAGGCTAAAAATTTTAGTCTAAAAAATGGGTGTTATACACCGATAAATACAGTAATTATACCAGTGCACAAGGAGGAATATTATCTTCATACACATTACCATCATACTGTTACTGACCAAATCCTGTATACTGAGACAAATATTACCAATAATACCAGTATATAATATATATAAAGAGTATAGAGGAACACATGGAAGAATTCTTTTGATTTAATTGGGACACATCAACAGATCAGATGGTCTAGGATAAAGCGAAGTCCTTTTTGAGAGGAGAGGTGATGTGGGCTATATCCAAAAAAAGAAAGGAATTCAGGAAAAAGGAACAGGATTTAATATCGGAGGTGAGGGAAACGGAATACAGACACATCCTTGTAAGAGTATGGAACGAGATGTTATTATTAAACTATAACTATAGTTATATATCAGACAGGAGGCTCATATCTTGCATTAATCTTTCTTCTTTAATGCCCATAGCAGAATTTTTATACAATTTTAAAACGTATATTAAAGAAAAAATCTTCAAAACTACAACTCCCAGCAGCCCTTTGGACTCTCTTCACCCCTCCCAGCTCGACTGGCTCCTATATAAAGGGCTGTCTGGGACATCTCCTCCTCTTTCTTTCTGCTCATGGCAGACATCAGTTAAGTGATTCATGTTGTTTTAATATCCTTTGGATTCCTTTTCTTGTATATTTCGTTTTATCATTCTCTACTCTATATTTACTGTAGCTATCAGATTTATCTGTATATTTCTATTTTTCTGTAACTGTATATGTATATATTTTCTCTGTCTAGATTTCTTATATTTTTCTTTTATTTAGTCCTGTGACGAGTCCTTTATAGACCGCAGACCCCTGGTTGCGGTCGGAAGGGTAAGAGGCTTCGTTCTCTATTTCCACAGATTTTCCCATCCCTGTTTTACTCACAGACGCCATCTTAGGTCCTCTGTGGCTTTCTTCCCCTTCCCCTTCTTCTCGCTGCTAAACCGCGCGCGGGAACCTTTAGGGGCGGAGTCGCATAGTCCCATAGGCGGCCTGCCGCTCCTCCTTGCAGCCAATCATAGCGCGGCTTACCGCGCGTCTGACCAATTGCGGCGCTCACGGCCGTAATCGCATGTGATTACGGCCCGAGCGCTGTATACTAACAACCCCTCCTTCCCCTCTCGCCATTCCGTGGCGAGCGGTGGAGGGTTTAGCATCGGAGCAGTCACTGTCTGGTATTAGATAGAGCCTCAGGTATCGCTGTATATATTAACTCATTGTACCTTACCTGTCAGCTTGTTAGCTTGTCTGGTAGGAGACTGGGCTCTCTGATAAATTTATATAGATCATTCTCTCTGACATAAGAGGTCACAACCTGAATTGTGTTACTTATTATTCTAATCTATAATGGCCGGAGAATCTTCCCAGTCAGGCTTGGGGCAGGATATGCTCTCAGAAGCTCCCCTATCTGCAGCACAAATACAAGAGCTTATTAATAAATCAGTTAAGGCAGCTCTGGCGACAGTTGCTGCACCATCGGTATCTCATATGCCAGTTACTGCTGACTCTGCCAAGAAAGGCAAAGCGCTTTATAAGCGCAAACATACTGTCGCATACGACTCCCCGGCAGGGGAAGAAACATATATGCAACAGACAGAGCCCACCATGGCCTGTCACCCCGCAATGACAAACGACCCCATTCGACCCCCGGGCCTCGGGGAGTGTACTAAGAGGCATAAGTCCGTCAGGCGTTCCAAGCCTAACTCCTTCGATACGTCGGAGGAGGACTCGGCGGAGGAAGAATCTGGTGAACCAGAAGGCACAGATTCTGGGTCTGAAAATGAGGCGGGTTTACAGGCGGATTTCCCATCCACCGATCCGGGTGTCCAAGTAGAGACTATCCTGGATACTTTGGGGCAACCCTTTTTCCATCCAGAGGCCATCATACACCCCCGCTCAGGGGATTGGGCCCCCTTGCCCCAGGTGGCTGCATATATAGAATACTGGACCCGGCGAACCCTTGATCGGGTCAACCGTAATAAACTGAGGGCAGAATGCCCACGGCCTTTCCTCTCCAAGAAAGTGGCCACAACTCCGGAAATAGATCCTGTCCTTATGAAGTACTTAACAAAATCCGGAAAATACTCGAAAAAGGGCATTGAAAGGTCGTTCAAGGCCATCCAAGACAGAATTTTGGACCTATTGGGTCCACTGACAAAAATCCTTAATCTTTCGGAGCAAGCAGCTTCCTCTGGTGACCCTGTGGATATCACGCAACTCAGAGGATGGGCGCAACGTGCAATGTGCATGTTGGGAACGGCGAATACCACCTGTTCCATTGAACGCAGGAGATCCATCCTCATGAAGCTAGAACCCCAGCTTTCACATTTGGCGGAAAATGAACCCGGCCCATCGGCAGAAGGCCTTCTTTTTGGGGAGGACCTTCTCAAGAATATTAATAAATTTGTAGGCCTATTTACAGGACTGGACAAAGCGCAAAATTCGCTTAAAAAATCCAGTGGCAAGGTTTTTAACAAGGCCGGCAGAGGAAGAGGTCGTTCTGCCGGCCGAGGCAACTATTATAGACCCTATGCTAGACCTCCCGCTCAGCCCTATGTGCCACCTCCACAACAATATACCATGCCGATGGCACAACCTGCACCTTTCTTTCCACCCCGAGGTCGACCCTGGAGAGGACGGGGCGGTAGAGGCTACCCTCGTTCCAGACCATCATCTGGTGAGTACAGATTCTCCACATCTTCCACACACCTATGTGGGGGGCAGGCTGAAACATTTTATCCACGTCTGGTCCATGATTACAGCAGACGCGTGGATACTGAACACAGTGGCAGGTTACCAAATAGAACTCCAATCCCTGCCAGACATGAGGTTTACACCCCAACCTATTCATTTCTCGGACATAAACAAATCCCTTATAGACGAGGAGCTTCAGGAGCTCCTAGACAAACAAGCGGTACGGGAAGTAAACCCCTTGTCACCGGGGTTCATAAGCAACTTCTTCTTAGTCAAGAAGAAGGATGGCGGGTACCGCCCCGTAATAAACTTGAGGAACCTAAACCAACATGTGACTTACCGTCACTTCAAGATGGAGGGCATCCATCTGTTACGCGACCTTCTATGCATAGGAGACTGGCTAGTGAAAATAGATCTGAAAGATGCTTACCTCACAGTCCCTATGCATCTGACCTCACAACCATTACTAAGGTTTTGGTGGGGCGATCGCCTGTGGCAGTTTACTTGCCTTCCATTTGGCCTGTCGTCCGCCCCTTGGTGTTTCACAAAGTTGATGAAACCCGTTGTGGCAGCTCTCCGGAGCAGAGGGGTACGTCTGATAATTTATCTGGACGACCTGCTCATCATGGCCGGCTCCAGAGAACTGGCCAGATTACACTGTCATTGGACGGTATCTCTGTTAGAAGAACTAGGTTTTCTCATAAACCTCAAAAAATCGGTTCTGTCCCCAACACGAGAGATGGAGTTTTTGGGATTTTTGGTGGACACCAGAAGAGCTGTCCTTTGTTTACCCAAAACAAAACTGGCCCTCATTCGCAAAGAAATAAGAGCAATCCTACGCAAGGGTCAAGTATCCTTGAGGGTAATCGCTCGCATGGTCGGCTTGTTGGCGGCTTCCGTTCAGGCGATCTTTCCGGCCCCGCTGCATTATCGGGCACTACAGCGCCTCAAGACCCTTCATCTTCGACAAGGTTTACGTTATGCAGACGAAGTGACTCTTTGTCCGGAGTCGGTCGAGGAACTACGTTGGTGGCTCCGTCACGCTGTGGAGTGGAATGGCAAGACCATTTTCAACTCTTGTCCAGACGTGATCATAGAATCCGACGCGAGTCGGCAAGGCTGGGGAGCCCGCTGTGGTCAGGACACAACAGGCGGGATTTGGTCAGAAGAGGAATCTCTTCTCCACATCAATGCTCTAGAACTTTTGGCAGCATTCTTTGCGGTCAAGAGCTTTCTATCACAGAGGTCCAATTGTTGCGTACTTTTACGCATGGACAACATAGCAGCGGTTCAATACATCAACCGCCTTGGGGGCTCGAGGTCCAGGGTGTTAGCGGACATAGCGTCCGACTTCTGGCATTTTTGTCTGTCTCGCGACCTTATTCCTATTGCGGAATATATTCCAGGAGTCTCCAATTCCGTGGCAGACTGGAATTCCCGTTACTTGATCGACTCCAGCGACTGGACGCTGGACCGGTCAGTCTTCCTGTCACTTCAGGACCTTTGGGGTCCATTCTATATGGATCTTTTTGCCTCGCAACTCAATCGACAATTACCTCGGTTTTACAGTTGGAGGCCAGATCCAGAGGCGTCAGCTGTGGACGCTTTCTACCAACGGTGGCCGGAAGGGACACATTATGCATTTCCCCCCTTTCCGATGATCACCAAGGTTCTTCTCCAGATCCTGTCTCAGAAAGCAACAGTAGCGTTGATCACCCCATGGTGGCCGACTCAGCCGTGGTTCCCCCTTCTGTTGGGGATGATGATAGATTTCCCCAGGTTGTTACCCCCTCTGCCTCATCTACTCTCGAACCCGAACAAGGGTCTTCACCCTCTAGTTCTGGACGGAAGCCTACCTCTCCTTGCTTGGTTGGTTTCGGGGTGCCGACATCAGGTAATGATCTTTCTGAATCAGCTAGAAATCTCCTCGCCCTGGCCTGGGCCCCAGGGACTAGATCGGCGTATCGATCTGCATGGGGACTCTGGGTGCGTTGGTGTGATCAACGGGAGATTAGTCCCGTTCAGGCACCTGTGCAGGCGGTAGTCAACTACCTAGCCAACGCATTCGATTCAGGCAAATCTTATAGTTCTATAAATGTTTATAGATCAGCTATTTCTGCATACCACTATCCGGTGGATTCCTTACCGGTGGGCAAACATCCTTTAGTTTGCAGACTCTTACGGGGAATCAAATTTAAGCGTCCTCCTCGCCCTAAATATCAAGCTACGTGGGATGTTTCCCGCGTGCTAGATATGTTTTCTTCATGGGAAGATAACAAGGATCTTTCTTTGAAGCTTCTTTCAGTAAAACTGACCGTTCTCTTATGTCTGGTCTCTATCAAAAGGGTATCGGATGTTCGAGCTTTAGATGTCTCTCGGCGTCAATTCTCGCCTGGAGGTGTTCAGTTTTCGGTTGTCCGCAGGACTAAGACGGGTCTTCAATCCGTCTTTTATCCGTTTTTTCCGGCTCATCCCAAACTATGTGTGGTTCGATGTCTTCAGGAGTATGAGACGCGAACAGCACCTCTCCGATCTACTAGTCATACTCAATTACTCATCTCTTATGTCCAACCTCATCTCCCGGTCTCCTCGGCTACATTGGCTCGGTGGGTTCGTCTAGCCATGGAGATGGCGGGGATTGATGTATCCTTATTTGGCGCCCACTCCTCTAGAGGGGCTATGGCCACTAAGGTTGTTATATCAGGAGGTTCTCTGTCGGATCTCTTACTGGCCGCCGACTGGTCGTCCCAGACCACTTTCCGTCAGTTTTATTTTCGACCCGAAGAACATGTATCTATGTCTGTTTTATGATTCTGATTCCTACTTATCTTGGTAAGCTTTGAACTTGCAAGATATGAGCCTCCTGTCTGATATATAAATCTAGATTTTCCTAGCTAATGTGACGGAAAATATTAGTTATATGAAGACAGGAGGCGAGTATCTTCCCTCCCGACCCAACCCTATCATGGTGTTCTTTTTTGTCTTTCCAGGTTATTGAAGAGAAAGTCTTTCACCTTCTGCAAGGAGGCTGATATGTTCCTGATCCGTTGTTCATCGGGTTTTTGTTCCAGTTCGTTCAGGTCACGACGGTCCTGTTGACCACGTTGTCAAGAAGCATCATCAGGTGGCAGTTCCTGTTCTTCATATGGAGTCTGCTGTGCTGGATGCCGCATAAAGAAAGAGGAGGAGATGTCCCAGACAGCCCTTTATATAGGAGCCAGTCGAGCTGGGAGGGGTGAAGAGAGTCCAAAGGGCTGCTGGGAGTTGTAGTTTTGAAGATTTTTTCTTTAATATACGTTTTAAAATTGTATAAAAATTCTGCTATGGGCATTAAAGAAGAAAGATTAATGCAAGATACTCGCCTCCTGTCTTCATATAACTAATATTTTCCGTCACATTAGCTAGGAAAATCTAGATTTATTATTAAATCTATAGTTTTACCAATGCTTTTGTATATATTTGGTATGGCTCCTATTTGGAGTGAAAAAGGTATTTTTAGTAAGATAATAGCTATGTTTAACGCCCTAATATGGGGAAGGAAAAGAACCCGGATAAAGTTAGATTACCTGTGTCAAGAAAGAGAAAAGGGGGATTAAAATTCCCAGATATACAAGGATATTATCTAGCAAGTCAAATGTATTATTTGGTGGAATGGAGAAGATTTGGATTATTTAAAAATATAGTAGAGAACACTAAAGGAAACTACAAAAACATAGTTCAGGTACTCGAGTCAGGGCAATTAAATGAGGGAGAATGGAAAAAAAATAGAATGATTAGAGGGATAAGTAAGACATGGGAAAATTTTAAAAAGGAGATAAGAGTAGAAGGAATATTAGAAACAGCACCAATTTGGCTTAATACATTTGAGGGAGGTGGCTAAAATGGGAATGAATAATTTATATAAGGGAGGATGTAAACAAATTAGAGATGTATGGAAAAATGGTAAAATAAGAATTTGGAGTGAGGTGAGGGAAGAGTTTAAATTGGGTATTGGTGTATGGCTCGAATTTGAGTTTCTAAAGAAGGCCCTTATTAGATCACTGAGAGAGGGGAAAATACAGATCACAAAAGGAATGGAAATAAGTAGTATAGAGGAAGAAAAAATTGGGAGAAAAGTGATAGCAAAAATATATCAGGCCATAAGGATAAATAAAAAGAGTAACCTAAAACATAAATGTTTTCAACAATGGCAACAGGAGATGGGGGAGACAAATAAGTGCAACTGGATGAAAATATTTAGGAATGTAAAAATTACCATATTTATCGTGTATAACACGCACTGGTGTATAACACGCACCCCCGTTTTAATAGAGAAATTTAAGCAAAAAAAACAAACTACATATAAGATAAATGACAGACTAAATGCCACATCATCCCTCTAACTTTGATTTTGCCTGAACTTCAGTTTGGTCCCACCTTCCAGTGCCACATCATTCCTCCCCTTTTATCAGCCCCTGTGCCACATTTACACCCATCCCCACCCCTTACCCTCTCATCATTCCCCCACTGTCTCATCATGCCCCCACTGTCTCATCATGCCCCCACTGTCTCATTATGCCCCCACTGTCTCATCATGCCCCCACTGTCTCATCATTCCCCCACTGTCTCATCATGCCCCCACTGTCTCATCATGCCCCCACTGTCTCATCATTCCCCCACTGTCTCATCATGCCCCCACTGTCTCATCATGCCCCCACTGTCTCATCATTCCCCCACTGTCTCATCATTCCCCCACTGTCTCATCATTCCCCCACTGTCTCATCATTCCCCCACTGTCTCATCATGCCCCCACTGTCTCATCATGCCCCCACTGTCTCATCATTCCCCCACTGTCTCATCATTCCCCCACTGTCTCATCATTCCCCCACTGTCTCATCATTCCCCCACTGTCTCATCATGCCCCCACTGTCTCATCATGCCCCCACTGTCTCATCATGCCCTTTCCCCCCCTGTTTTTGATATATATATTTTTCCCCCATCTTCCTTACCTAGCTGCGCTCAGCAGGCCGGGTCCGGTGTCGGGTCTTGCGGGCTGCGGTCAGTGAAGCAGGATGAGTAACGCTGCACAGCGTCAGGGACGTCACTCATCATTCGCTGCAGCCGCCGCTGGTCAGTGTGGCCGCAGCCATTAGAATAGTCACAGCGGCAGCACCATTGAATGAGTGACGTCCCTGATTGTGCAGCGGAGCTGCACAATCGGGGACGTCACTCATTCAATGGTGCTGCCGCTGTGACTATTCTAATGGCTGCAGTTGCTGCGACCACACTGACCAGCGGCGGCTGCAGCAAATGATGAGTGACGTCCCTGACGCTGTGCAGCGTCACTCATCCTGCTTCACTGACCGCAGCCCGCAAGACCCGACACCGGACCCGGCCTGCCGAGCGCAGCTAGGTAAGGAAGATAAAAAAAAAAACAAAAAACAATACAATAAAAAGCAGGGGGGAAGGGGAAGAAAATAAAAACAAAACAAAGCGGTAGCCGCGTGCTGGTCACTGATTTAAAGTGGCCGCGGCCAGGCTGCTAATCCTTAACAAGCAGACGCTGCTGCGGCCGCTTTAAATCAGTGACAAAAAGATTTATCGGCGTATAACAGACTTTTGCCTTGAATTTAAGTTTTAAAAGTGTGTTTTATACGCCGGTAAATACGGTACATCCCAGAGTCTAGATCACCAATGAATACAATGGAATATTGTATATAGAATTTATTGCACACCAAAGTTTTTATTTAGGATCGGGAAGAGGGAGCGTAGTAACGGCCCAAGATGCAAAAAAGAAGACGCGGGGTTTATGCACATAATACAGGAATGTGAGGAAATTCAAGAGTATTGGAGGAAAATAATAAAAAGGCATAAAAGAGAAGATAGGATTCAAAATAAAAGATAACTTAGCATTGATGATACTAGGGGACGACAGTAAAATAACAAAAAGGAAAAGAAAGAAGATTATTAGAGATGCTTTTCTATGCTAGACTACTGATAGATAGAAGATGGTTGGCACCAAATGTACCAGGGGTAGAAGAATGGAAGTGGTTGATTGACGGGGATACTGAAAGGATGGAAAAGGATAGGAGGGGGAGAGGGGAGGAGGAATTCATTTAAACTTTTTTTTTTCTTTTTTGGGGTAATAATAAGGTATTTGATTGTTAGAGGGGTGGGAACCCAGGGGGACACATACCCAATGGAAAAATAAATAGTATTGGTTAATAAAGGGAAAGCTAAAAGTAAGATTGTATAAGGAAAGAGCTATGGGAAGGGACGGGTGTCCTCCTGCTTCCTATTCCTCCGGAAGATGAATGTAAAGGGGGGGGGGGGATTTTTCTTTTCATCAATATTGTACATACAGTAAGTAGTAGATAAAAATTTCCGGGTGATTGGCGCAATCCGCATGACGTACAAAATACAAAGTATGCTGGTAAAAAATCCAAAGGTTCTTTTATTTGCTTGCGTCAGACGCGTTTCGAGGTTTCATACCTCTTTTTCAATGACTACAGCAGTGATCACAGATCATCAGATCACTGCTGTAGTCATTGAAAAAGAGGTATGAAACCTTGAAACGCATCTGACGCAAGCAAATAAAAGAACCTTTGGATTTTTTACCAGCATACTTTGTATTTTGTACGTCATGTGGATTGCGCCGATCACCCGGAAATTTTTATCTACTACTTACTGAATCTACTATCGAGTGAGGATACACTCGAAATACCCGGACGGCTGCACCGCCACCCTGCTAACTCTGAATACATCAAAAGGCTCTCAAGGTTGCTGTGTGCCAAACACAACCTTACAAGGTGAGTGATCCGCCTATGCGACTCACCTGTAGTGCCAACCATACAAAACATACTGCCCAATGAGAAGCTCTGTCTTGTGTTTTATCCTACTATAGTATCAATATTGTACATAGAAATATGTCATTTTCTACAAGTAAATAAAGATAAATTATAAAAAAAAATAATCCTGTATTCTGAGCCAAATATTACCAATAACACCAGTATACTAGGAGGAATATTATTACCATACATATTACCTTCATACTGTTACTGACCAAATTGTGTATACTGAGCCCAATAATACCAGTAATAATAATACCAGTATATAAGGAGGAATATTATCACCATACATATTACCATCATACTGTTACTGACCAAATCCTGTATTCTGAGACCAATATTACCAATAACACCAGTATACTAGGAGGAATATTATTACCATACATATTACTTTCATACTGTTACTGAGCAAATCCTGTATACTAAGACCAGCATTACCAATAATACCAGTATACAAGGAGGAATATTATCACCATACATATTACCATCGTACTGTTACTGATCAAATCCAGAGTATCAGGACCAACATTACCAATAGACTGAAAGACTGGATAATAACACCATACTGAGTAAAAACCACTATACACAGACTAACAATACCAATAATACCAGTATAAACATAATACAAGGGCCAAATAATACAGATGCATTAGGAACACACTATACATCACACAGTGACCCTACTGTTACTGAATAAAATCTGTACACAGACTATTATTCCTTCATACAGTGACCATATGGAGGTAGATACCAGGATCTGTAAGCCATATAAGTGATTATATACAGGACCATATAACGGTAGATATCAGCTGCACACAGGATCTGTATACCATATAAGTGATTATATACAGGACCATATAACGGTAGATATCAGCTGCACACAGGATCTGTATACCATATAAGTGATTATATACAGGACCATATAGAGGTAGATACCAGGATCTGTAAGCCATATAAGTGATTATATACAGGACCATATAATGGTAGATATCAGCTGCACACAGGATCTGTATACCATACAGCTGCGGATCCGCTGACAAATACGCCCGTGTGAATGCACCCTAAGGGTGCATTCACAAGTGCGTATTTTTGATGCAGATCTGCTGCACATTTACTTCCCCATGACTTCAAGGGGGTAGCCAAATCTGCTACAGCAAATCTGCAGCAGAAAATACACACGTGAACATACCCCAAGGGCTCACTCACACGAGCGGATTTTTGTGCGTATTTTGCTGCAGATTTTCAGCTGCTAATTTTTAGCGGGATCCCCGCATGCTACCCGCAGCAGAATCTCCACTATTAAAAATCCGCCACAGACCCTATAGGTCTGTGGCAGATTTTCAACAGCTAAGATTCCACTGGCGAAAATCTGCTGTGGGTAACATGCGGAGACCCCGCCCTTCTTCAAACTTGTTATTAACTCCAACTCCCAGAATGCCCTGATACAGCCTATGGCTCTTGCAGCTGACCCAACCCAAAATTACAACTCTCAGCATGTTGCACTATAACATACTATACTACCATATAATGCAACATGCTGGGAGTTGTAGTTTTGGTTTGAGACAGCTGCAGAGCCATAGGCTGTATCAAAGCATTCTGGGAGTTGGAGTTAATAACTGCAACTCCCAGTATGCCCTGACACAGCCTACGACTTTGCTCATGGCTCTGATATTGCTCATGGCTCTGCAATTGACCCCAAACAACAAATCCCACCATGGTGCACTTCAACTTTACCAACCTCAACAAGATAAGAGGTGCAGGGGTGTTGGGGTGATAAGAGGTGCAGGGGTGTCATGGGGGTGATAAGAGGAGCAGGGGTGTTATGGGGGTGATAAGAGGCGCAGGGGTGTTATGGGGAATGTTATGGGGGGTGTTATGGGGGTGATGAGAGGTGCAGGGGTGTCATGGGGGTGATAAGAGGAGCAGGGGTGTTATGGGGGTGATAAGAGGTGCAGGGGTGTTAAGGGGGGTGTTATGGGGGTGATGAGAGGTGCAGAGGTGTCATGGGGGTGATAAGAGGAGCAGGGGTGTTATGGGGGTGATAGGAGGTGCAGGGGTGTTATGGGGAATGTTATGGGGGTGGTATGGGGTTCATGAGAGGTGCAGGGGTGTTATGGGGGTCATGAGAGGTGCAGGGGGTGTTATGGGGGTGATAAGAGATGCAGGGAGGGGTGTTATGGGGGTGATGAGAGGTGCCCCCCCTGCACCTCTCCTCATCACCCCCCCATAACCCCTGGTTATAGTAGTATTTTATTCAGGGTACAGTGTATGGCAGTATTATATTCAGGGTACAGTGTGGGGCAGTATTTTATTTAGGGTACAGTGTGGGGCAGTATTATATTTAGTGGGTACAGTGAATAGCAGTATTATATTCAGGGTACAGTGTGGGGCAGTATTATATTTATTGGGTATAGTGTATAGCAGTATCATATTCAGGGTACAGTGTATGGCAGTATTATATTCAGGGTACAGTGTATGGCAGTATTATATTCAGGGTACAGTGTATGGCAGTATTATATTCAGGGTACAGTGTGTGGCATTATTATATTCAGGGTACAGTGTATGGCAGTATTATATTCAGGGTACAGTGTGGGGCAGTATTATATTCAGGGTACAGTGTGTGGCAGTATTATATTCAGGGTACAGTGTGGGGCAGGATTATATTTAGTGGGTACAATGTGTAGCAGTATTATATTCAGGGTACAGTGTATAGCAGTTTTATATTCAGGGTACAGTGTGTGGCAGTATTATGTTCAGGGTACAGTGTGTGGCAGTATTTTATTTAGTGGGTTAAGTGTATAGCAGTATTATATTCAGGGTACAGTGTGGGGCAGTATTTTATTTAGGGTACAGTGTGGGGCAGTATTATATTCAGGGTACAGTGTGTGGCAGTATTATATTCAGGGTATAGTGTGGGACAGTATTATATTCAGGGTACAGTGTGGGGCAGTATTATATTCAGGGTACAGTGTGTGGCAGTATTATATTAAGGGTACAGTGTGTGGCAGTATTAATTTTAGTTGGTACAGTGTGTGGCAGTATTATATTCAGGGTACATTGTGGGGCAGTATTATGTTCAGGGTACAGTTTGTGGCAGGATTATATTTAGTGGGTACAGTGTATAGCAGTATTATATTCAGAGGGTACAGTGTATGGCAGTATTATATTCAGGGTACAGTGTATAGCAGTATTATATTCAGGGTACAGTGTGGGGCAGTATTATGTTCAGGGTACAGTTTGTGGCAGGATTATATTTAGTGGGTACAGTGTATGGCAGTATTGTATTCAGGGGTACAGTGTGTGGCAGTATTATATTCAGGGTACAGTGTATAGCAGTATTATGTTCAGGGTACATTGTGTGGCAGGATTATATTTAGTGGGTACAGTGTATAGCAGTATTATATTCAGAGGGTACAGTGTATGGCAGTATTATATTCAGGGTACAGTGTAGAGCAGTATTATATTCAGGGTACAGTTTGTGGCAGGATTATATTCAGTGGGTACAGTGTATGGCAGTATTGTATTCAGGGGTACAGTGTGTGGCAGTATTATATTCAGGGTACAGTGTATAGCAGTATTATGTTCAGGGTACATTTTGTGGCAGGATTATATTTAGTGGGTACAGTGTATAGCAGTATTATATTCAGAGGGTACAGTGTATGGCAGTATTATATTCAGGGTACAGTGTATAGCAGTATTATATTCAGGGTACAGTGTGGGGCAGGATTATATTTAGTGGGTACAGTGTATAGCAGTATTATATTCAGAGGGTACAGTGTGGGGCAGTATTATATTCAGGGTACAGTGTATAGCAGTATTATATTCAGGGTACAGTGTGGGGCAGTATTTTATTTAGGGTACACTTTCTGGCAAGGTTATAATGATTACTGTCTTCATGCAGAGGATGAGGAGCCAATGATGCCTGGATGTCAGACTCTGCAGAGAAGATGGAGCTGGAGGAAGACCTGGTCTCTGGACCAGATGAAGAAGAAAAGATAACAGAGAAGATGTCACTCAAGGCAGAAGATGTCACTCAGGTCACTGATATCATTGTGTATTCTCCTGACTGTCCCATCAGAGCTGTAGTCACTTGTAAGTTATTCGCGTAGTGCTGCGCATGCGCAGTACTACTTTACCTGCGCCCGATGCTCTACTTTCTGTTCCCCGCTCCCTGAGCGTTAACGGGACGGGGAGTACAGCTGCGGGCGTGGGGCGCTCGCGGGGACGCACACTGATGACAGCGGCATCGGGCATAGGAATCCCCTTAGCGCTGTGGATCGCTCCCTGAGCGTTAACAGGGGACGGGGAGTAGACCTACGGGGGACGGGGAGTACAGCTGCGGGGGACGGGGAGTAGAGCTACGGGCGACGGGGAGTACAGCTGCGGGGGACGGGGAGTACAGCTGCGGGGGACGGGGAGTAGAGCTGCGGGGACGGGGAGGGGAGCTGCGGGCGTGGGGCGCTCGCGGGGACGCACACTGATGATAGCGCCATCGGGCATAGGGATCCCCATAGCGCTGTGGATCAACAGTACATGTAATAATAGAGTAAATGTATATGAGGCAGCCGTATGAGCTGCGAACATGTGTGAACTTCGGGCCACAGAGGCCATGAGAGCTCCGTACAGCTTCAGCTATCACAGGGTGAGGAGATCCTCTCCCTGTGATAGCCAAACTGACACTACTGTGCGCATGGATGCGTGACGTTTAAATATGTCACGTGACAAGAGAGAGCCAATAGGATGTGATGGAGGCGGACCATCTCATTCTATGGCAAATCTCATTCCACGGCAATGCACCGGCCTAATGTGGGGAGAACTATGCTGCACCTAATGTGCATGGTATCGACGTTCGCTCACGTTGCGCTCCCAGAATTCAAGGGCCGGCGTTACTATGTCCTGACGCCTGACGCCCTAGAGCGTGACGTGCGTGAACATCAAAGGGGGGGGGGCCTCCATGTCCATTTTGCTTGGGGCCACCAAATTCCTTCAAATGGCCCTGTACACATACATATATATATATATACACACAGACATATATTTACACACACACACAAAATAAAGAAATAAATATATATATATATATATATATATATATATATATATCTACATACCTCCTTCCTCAGAGTTGTACAGTAAGTGTACTAACAGGACCTGTGATGATGTCACAGTCAGGTGATCAGTCACATGGAGGAGGGAGGGGTCAAGGAGTCACATGATCAGCGTAGCGATTAATCATATGTCAGAGGACGGTGACTGTAGGTGTCTATGTGGATAAGAAGATGTATGGACACCGACAATAACAGGACAAAATACACTAAATGTCTGTATTATAGTATATACATGTATTATAGTATTATAGTATATACATGTATTATAGTATTATAGTATATACATGTATTATAGTATTATAGTATAGACATGTATTATAGTATTATAGTATATACATGTATTATAGTATTATAGTATATACATGTATTATAGTATTATAGTATATACATGTATTATAGTATTATAGTATATACATGTATTATAGTGTATATGTCAGAGGACGGTGACTGTAGGTGTCTATGTGGATAAGAAGATGTATGGACACCGACAATAACAGGACAAAATACACTAAATGTCTGTATTATAGTATATACATGTATTATAGTATTATAGTATATACATGTATTATAGTATTATAGTATATACATGTATTATAGTATTATAGTATATACATGTATTATAGTATTATAGTATATACCTGTATTATAGTATTATAGTATATACATGTATTATAGTATTATAGTATATACCTGTATTATAGTATTATAGTATATACATGTATTATAGTATTATAGTATATACATGTATTATAGTATTATAGTATATACATGTATTATAGTATTATAGTATATACATGTATTATAGTATTATAGTATATACCTGTATTATAGTATTATAGTATATACATGTATTATAGTATTATAGTATATACCTGTATTATAGTATTATAGTATATACATGTATTATAGTATTATAGTATATACATGTATTATAGTATTATAGTATATACATGTATTATAGTATTATAGTATATACATGTATTATAGTATATACATGTATTATAGTATTATAGTATATACATGTATTATAGTATTATAGTGTATACATGTATTATAGTATATACATGTATTATAGTATTATAGTATATACATGTATTATAGTATTATAGTATATACATGTATTATAGTATTATAGTGTATACATGTATTATAGTATTATAGCATATACATGTATTATAGTATTATAGTATATACATGTATTATAGTATTATAGTATATACATGTATTATAGTATTATAGTATATACATGTATTATAGTATTATAGTATATACATGTATTATAGTATTATAGTATATACATGTATTATAGTATTATAGTATATACATGTATTATAGTATTATAGTATATACATGTATTATAGTATTATAGTATATACATGTATTATAGTGTATATGTCAGAGGACGGTGACTGTAGGTGTCTATGTGGATAAGAAGATGTATGGACACCGACAATAACAGGACAAAATACACTAAATGTCTGTATTATAGTATATACATGTATTATAGTATTATAGTATATACATGTATTATAGTATTATAGTATATACATGTATTATAGTATTATAGTATATACATGTATTATAGTATTATAGTATATACCTGTATTATAGTATTATAGTATATACATGTATTATAGTATTATAGTATATACCTGTATTATAGTATTATAGTATATACATGTATTATAGTATTATAGTATATACATGTATTATAGTATTATAGTATATACATGTATTATAGTATTATAGTATATACATGTATTATAGTATATACATGTATTATAGTATTATAGTATATACATGTATTATAGTATTATAGTGTATACATGTATTATAGTATATACATGTATTATAGTATTATAGTATATACATGTATTATAGTATTATAGTGTATACATGTATTATAGTATTATAGCATATACATGTATTATAGTATTATAGTATATACATGTATTATAGTATTATAGTATATACATGTATTATAGTATTATAGTATATACATGTATTATAGTATTATAGTATATACATGTATTATAGTATTATAGTATATACATGTATTATAGTATTATAGTATATACATGTATTATAGTATTATAGTGTATACATGTATTATAGTATTATAGTATATACATGTATTATAGTATTATAGTATATACATGTATTATAGTATTATAGTATATACATGTATTATAGTATTATAGTATATACATGTATTATAGTATTATAGTATATACATGTATTATAGTATATACATGTATTATAGTATTATATCATATACATGTATTATAGTATTATAGTATATACATGTATTATAGTATATACATGTATTATAGTATTATAGTATATACATGTATTATAGTATATACATGTATTATAGTATCTACATGTATTATAGTGTGGTGGCGGGGTGTGTGGTGCAGGGCAGATTTTGTTACCCTAGGGGCAGATGGCATTAACCCCTTGTATTCGTGACACCAAGGCATGGTTTAGCCTATAACCACCTGAAGGTATATCACTGGATCCTGGGCTAGGCACGGGGCCAATAAAGACTCCGACAACAAGTTACGGACAACGGTAGCTTTACTGAGGATAGACAGTTGTTAAAATCTATACAGTTCAGCCAGGGCCCAAGGAGGTGACCAGTGACTCAGACACCTTAAGGGCTTGTTGGGACTTGTAGTAGGACTAGACAATTTGGTGCAGGCCACGTTGCTTGACAATTTGACAGATACTGAGTTGACTTGACTGATGACGGACAATGCTGCAGGTTTATTTTACCTGCACTTGACTGTGGCTGCAGGGCTTGACTTGAGGCCTCCAATACTCTGGACACCAAGAGAGAGAAGCTAGCACCACCCAGGCTTGTATGGGGGAGACTAGCAGGGAGCCCATAGGTCACTTCTGGGATGAGCTAATTACTGGTACCTCCTGGGTAACAATCACATGACATATCACATGGTATAACTCTTAACTCCTTAAGGACGTAGGGCGTACCTGTACTGGGTCACAACGTGACCCCGCATCACACCTGGTCGTTCCCACAGCTAAGCATAGCCAGGACCCTGGGCTAATAGCGATCATTGTGCCGCGCGCTATTAGCCCTTTAGACGCTGCGATCAAAGTTGATCGCCCCGTCTAAAATGAAAGTAAAAGCTTTCCGGCAGTTCAGTCGGGCTGATCGGGACTTTCGGGATAAAATCGCGATGTCCCGATCAGCTAGGACGCGAGCGGAGGTCCCATTACCTTGCTCCATCACGTCCGATCATCGTTTGATTGCTCCAAGCCTGAGCTACAGGCTTGAGCAATCGAGGCCCTAGAACACTGATCCATGCAAAGCTATGGCTTTGCAGGGATCAGGGTAAAAAAAAAAAAAGTTAATAAAGACCATTTAACCCCTTCGTCAATAAAAGTTTGAATCACCCCCTTTTCCCATAAAAAAAAACTGTGTGTAAATAAAAATAAATATATGTGGTATCGCCGTGTGCTTAAATGTCCAAACTACAAAAATATATCATTAATTAAACCGCACGGTCAATGTCGTATGCGCAAAAAAATTCCAAAGTCCAACATAGCGTATTTTTGGTCACTTTTTATATCATGAAAAAATTTATAAAAAGCGATCAAAAAGCCTGATCAATACAAAAATGGTACCGATAAATACTTCAAAATACGGTGCAAAAAATGAGCCTTCATACCGGCCCGTACGTGGAAAAGTAAAAAAGTTATAAGGGTTAGAAGATGAGAATTTTTAACATATACTGTATTTATCGGCGTATAACACGCACTTTTTAGGCTAAAATTTTTAGCCTAAAGTCTATGTGCGTGTTATACGCCGATACACCCCCAGGAAAGGCAGAGGGAGAGAGGCCGTCGCTGCCCGCTTCTCTCCCCCTGCCTTTCCTGGGGTCTAGAGCGCTGCTGCCGGCCCTTCTCTCCCCCTAGCTATCGGCGCCGCTGCCAGTTCTGTCCCCCTGACTATCGGTGCCGGCGCCCCATTGCCGGCGCCGATAGCCAGGGGGAGAGAAGCGGCGCCGACAGCCAGGGGGAGAGAAAGGGCAGCGGCACCCATTGCCGGCGCCGCTGCCCCGTTGCCTCCCCCCATCCCCGGTGGCATAATTACCTGGGTCGGGTCCACGCTGCTGCAGGCCTCCGGCGTGCGTCCCCGGCGTCATTGCTATGCGCTGCACGGCGCTGCGCATGACATCAGTGCGCCGCGCCGTGCATAGCAACGACGCAGGGGACGCGCGCCGGAGGCCTGCAGCAGCGCGGACCCGACCCAGGTAATTATGCCACCGGGGATGGGGGGAGGCAACGGGGCAGCGGCGCCGGCAATGGGTGCCGCTGCCCCTTCTCTACCCCTGGCTGTCGGCGCCGCTTCTCTCCCCCTGGCTATCGGCGCCGGCACCGATAGTCAGGGGGACAGAACGGGCAGCGGCGCCGATAGCCAGGGGGAGAAAAGGGCCGGCAGCAGCGCTCTAGACCCCAGGAAAGGCAGGGGAGAGAAGCGGGCAGCGACGGCCTCTCTCCCCCTGCCTTTCCAGGGGGTATATCGGGGTATACACGCGCACACACGCACCCTCATTTTACCATGGATATTTGGGTAAAAAACTTTTTTTACCCAAATATCCTTGGTAAAATGAGGGTGCGTGTTATAGGCCGGTGCGTGGTATACCCCGATAAATACGGTACATTTTCCTGCATGTAGTTATGATTTTTTTCAGAAGTACGACAAAATCATACCTATATAAGTAGGGTATCATTTTAACCATATGGACCTACAGAATAAAGATAAGGTATAATTTTTACCGAAAAATGCACTGCGTAGAAACGGAAGCCCCCAAGAGTTACAAAATTAATGTTTTTCTTCAATTTTGTCACACAATGAATTTTTTTTCCGTTTCGCTGTGGATGTTTTGGTAAAATGACTAATGTCACTTCAAAGTAGAATTGGTGGCGCAAAAAATAAGCCATGATATGGAATTTTATTTGCAAAATTGAAAGCGTTATGATTTTTAGAAGGTGATGAGGAAAAAATGAAAATGCAAAAACAGAAAAACCTTGCGTCCTTAAGGGGTTAAAGTGATAACACATTTTATACAGTACAACATATTTACAATGGGGAAACTAATGCAGGGGGCCCTGGGGACACTGAAGGATGCTGGCTGACAGGGCAATGAAGGTACGGGGTAAAACCTCTCGTACTGGGCCACCACAAACTCCCCCTCTTAATTAAAGTCACCACTGAGGCCTAGTGACAGTTCCTGGGGCATTTATGCACACTGTGCTTCTCAGGTCTGGATTACAAAACAAGGTAATAATGGGTCATGTGGCATGGTGAATGTCCGTACATGCTCTTGTATTTTAGGATAGTAACATATGGGGGTGTGGCCTGCATGGGGAGCTGAGTGGACGTTTCTCTGCCGAGCTCCCACTTCCCTGGTTATATTACCCTGTTATATTCCCCCCTGACCCATGGTGTTCCCTACCGCAGGGTGCCTGAAGACTTCGGGACCCCCTGGTGCCGGGGCGGTGTCATCTGCGGCTCAATTCCAGTGCCGGAGAAGTTTGCGGCCTCATTCCGGGCTGGCGGTGGTGAGCGGGAGGCTGGTGGAGGTACTCGGGCGACAGCTGGCCTCTGACGGTGTCCGGTGGAGCTGCGCTGTGATCGGAAGTGCCCCGAGGGGAACTGTGTCTCCTACGCACCCTGAAGGCTCCGGGATTGCTGTTCTTGCGGCCCGTCATTGCTGACCTTCGTGGGTGGGGCCCTGTCTCGGCTCGGTCTCCACGGCAACCCCACTCAGGCTGCAGAGTGGAGGACTCGTGCGGAGCTGCCTGCTGGGAATTAAGGGGATGCTCTCTATCTGCAGTCCAGGAGCTGTGAGTACACCTGTCCCTGCACTGTCTTCCTAGTCCTTGAACTTGTGGATTTCCCTGCACTGACAGGGCTTCCTGGGATCTCCTTGCTCCAGTTTCTTTAACCCTATGTGTGCTGGACTATCCTGCTATTGCCTTTGCTGGGAGTGCTGAAATCTTTGAGATCAGCTGTGCTGGTGTGGTGCCCTGATAGACTCTGGTGTCCGTCCTCCATTGAGGCCCTTTTTACTG
The DNA here is from genome assembly GCF_029499605.1 of Hyla sarda. NCBI lineage: Eukaryota > Metazoa > Chordata > Amphibia > Anura > Hylidae > Hyla > Hyla sarda. The sequence goes on from NC_079189.1 coordinate 609,525,877, forward strand.
CGGGACTTTCTGCTATATTGATAGGAGGCACTTGCTCTGCGAGCTCCGAGTGGTGGTGATTCTGTCTTCTGGTGCCTTGCTTTGCTCATCTTCCTCCGGAATCGGGTCTGTGTGCTATCATGGGAGGCCCGAGGAACAAATCCAAACATAATAAGTCAGGGGTTGGCATGGCTCGCCCTTCCTTGGAGGATGATGTTTCTTCAGATGATGGACTTTCTGAGGCTGGGGGCCACTCTCAGAGGGACTCTGTAGCCCAGACGCCTCTTTCTACTAAGGTGTCGGCCAATGCTGCCAAAACGCTGAGTCAGTTTTCCAGGTCTGGGGATCTGGCGGGCAGCGCCTCGACTACCCCTTCTGTGCTCTTGGTGGACCGTCCTGCTGATCCGTCACCTCTTCCTTCTCCTGATCAGCTGCCATATGACGGGGCTCTCATGGACCTTCGCTTTACGGAAATACTGTCTACTATAACCTCCTGTCATACCTCTATGATTTCTAAGGTGGATGAGCTTAGACAGGAATTTGTTATTCTACGGCACGAGACCCAAAAGCTGAGAGAACGCACCACCGAGGTGGAGAACAGAGTTTCTACGGTGGAGGACACTCTTCGCCCTATCCCTCAGCAAATTGCGGATCTCCAGAGACAGATTCGGGGCATGTAGGACCGAGCTGACGACTTTGAAAATTGCCTACGGCGCAATAACGTTAGGCTGGTGGCCCTTCCTGAAAAAGCTGAGGGTGCTGATCCTGTGGTGTTCCTGGAATCCTGGCTGAAGGAGCTTTTGCCTGCAGATACCTTCTCTCCTTTCTTCTCGGTGGAGCGGGCACATCGGGTTCCTGCCAGACCTCCTGTTCCTGGGGGGCCTCCAAGACCGTTCCTGGCGAAGATTCTTCACTTTAAAGACAGAGATGCTATCCAAAGGGCAGTGAGGATTAAAGGCGAGGTGCTCTTTGGTGACAGCCAAGTTTCATTTTACCCTGACTTCTCCGTGGAGTTGAGGAGACAGCGCACTCAGTTTACGGATGTTAGAGACAAACTTCGCTCCAAGGGATATAGCTATGCCATGCTGTACCCAGCTTGTCTGCGGGTGGTGGATGGACGCACCACCAAATTCTTCACTTCACCTGCCGAAGCGATGCAGTGGGCGGAGGCTGCCCCTAACGCGGCTCAGCTGCCAGATTGATATCCCTGCTGGACTGCCTGCTCCATTCTTAGTTAGTTAGCAGGATCACAGCAAGCATGCACAGTATATTACCGTACAGAGCTGGAACATATTCATTTTCAAGGCACACAAATTCTTCACCTCACCTGTGGATGCATTGCGGTGGGCGGAGGCCGCCCCCGGGTGGCTCACCTGCCGGACTGATTCTCCTGATGGACTGCCTGCTCTCTTTGTTAGCTAGTAGATAGGCGGTAGTGTTAGTTGTCCGAGGTTCGAGTTCCTTAGGGATTCCCGGGTTTGTGGGTTAGGGGGAATAGACTTTTAGTTTACTTGGGGGTTGGGAGGCGGTGGTTTGTGGTTGTAAGTAGCTCCTGCACTCACCTGATACGAATTTCTAGTTTGGGGTATAGGTCTTCACTTCTGGCTTTGTTAGTGTGAGACAGGGATGTTTTGGGGGATGTTTTACTGATCCTATCTGTTTCTGCTGTTTGGTGTTGTTCTGTCCTGGTTATCTGTCCGTCTTGTCTGTCTTGTCCGTTTATCTGTGGTGTGCATGGGAGCTCCTGTAAGTGTGAGATACTGGTGCAATGGAGTAGGCCCTGTTAACTTTCCTCCTTTGTTTCATGATGGGGTCCTTTAAGGTATTAAGCTGGAATGTCCGTGGTCTCAATTCCAAGTTTAAGAGAGCGCTATGCCTGGATTTTGTTAAGAGACACTCCCCGCATAATGTGGATAAGTGCAAGATAATGCACCTGGGGCATAAAAATCCTCGGGCAGAATATAGAATATTTGACACAGTCCTGACCTCAGTATCTGAGGAGAGGGATTTAGGAGTATTTATTTCAGAAGACTTAAAGGTAGGAAGACAATGTAATAGAGCAGCAGGAAACGCTAGCAGAATGCTTGGATGTATAGGGAGAGGTATAAGCAGTAGAAAGAGAGAAGTGCTCATGCCGCTGTACAGAACACTGGTGAGACCTCAATTGGAGTATTCTGCACAGTACTGGAGGCCGTATCTCCAGAAGGATATAGATACTCTAGAGAGAGTTCAAAGAAGATACTAAACTAGTACATGGATTGCAGGATAAAACTTACCAGGAAAGGTTAAAGGACCTTAACATGTATAGCTTAGAAGAAAGAAGAGACAGAGGGGATATGATAGAGACTTTTAAATACATAAAGGGAATCAAAGTGGTAAAGGAGGAGAGCATATTTAACCCCTTAAGGACCGGGGTTTTTTCCGTTTTTGCATTTTCGTTTTTTGCTCCTTGCCTTTAAAAAATCATAACTCTTTCAATTTTGCACCTAAAAATCCATATGATGGCTTATTTTTTGCGCCACCAATTCTACTTTGTAATGACGTCAGTAATTTAGCCCAAAAATGTACGGTGAAACGGAAAAAAAAATCATTGTGCGACAAAATTGAAAAAAAAAACGCCGTTTTGTAACTTTTGGGGGCTATTTGGTAAAAATGACACCTGATATTTATTCTGTAGGTCCATACGATTAAAATGATCCCCTACTTATATAGGTTTGATTTTGTCGGACTTCTGGAAAAAATCATAACTACATGCAGGAAAATTAATACGTTTAAAATTGTCATATTCTGACCCCTATAACTTTTTTATTTTTCCGTGTATGGGGCGGTATGAGGGCTCATTTTTTGCGCGGTGATCTGTAGTTTTTAACGGTACCATTTTTGCATTGATAGGACTTATTGATCGCTTTTTATTCATTTTTAAATGATATAAAAAGTGACCAAAAATGCACTATTTTGGACTTTGGAATTTTTTTGCGCGCACGCCATTGACCGAGCGGTTTAATTAATGATATATTTTTATAATTCGGACATTTCCGCATGCGGTGATACCATATATTTTTATTTTTATTTACACTGTGTTTTTTTTTTTATTGGAAAAGGGGGGTGATTCAAACTTTTAATAGGGGAGGAGTTAAATGATCTTTATTCACTTTTTTTTTTTTCACTTTTTTTTGCAGTGTTATAGCTCCCATAGGGACCTATAACACTGCACACACTGATCTCTTATACTGATCATTGTTATCCCATAGGGACCTATAACACTGCACACACTGATCTCTTATACTGATCATTGTTATCCCATAGGGACCTATAACACTGCACACACTGATCTTCATCATTGATCACTGGTTTCTCATAAGAAACCAGTGATCAACGATTCTGCCGCATGACTGCTCATGCCTGGATCTCAGGCACTGAGCAGTCATTCAGCGATCGGACAGCGAGGAGGCAGGTAGGGGCCCTCCCGCTGTCCTGTCAGCTGTTCGGGATGCCGCGATTAGCTGCGGCTATCCCGAACAGCCCGACTGAGCTAGCCGGCCACTTTCGGTTTCGTTTTAGCCGCGCGGCTCAGCTCTGAGCAAGCGGCTAAAGGGTTAATAGCGCGCGGCGCTGCGTGCTATTAAAGGCGGGTCCCGGCTTCACTGTGACGCCGGGCCCGCCGTAATATGACGTGGGGTTACTGTGTAACCCCGCGTTATATCAGGAGAGCAGGACCAAGGACGTACCGGTACGTCCTTGGTCCTTAAGGGGTTTAAAGAAGAAAAACTACCACAAGAGGACATAGTTTTAAATTAGAGGGGCAAAGGTTTAAAAGTAATATCAGGAAGTATTACTTTACTGAGAGAGTAGTGGATGCATGGAATAGCCTTCCTGCAGAAGTGGTCGCTGCAAATACAGTGAAGGAGTTTAAACATGCATGGGATAAGCATAAGGCTATCCTTCATATAAGATAGGGATAGGTATAAGGCTATCCTTCATATAAGATAGGGCCAGGGACTATTCATAGTATTCAGATTATTGGGCAGACTAGATGGGCCAAATGGTTCTTATCTGCCGACACATTTTATGTTTCTATCCTCCTTAATTTGTATATGGTTGCCTTTGCTTCGGACCTGTTTTTCAGAAATGGGTTTGACTGCTGTATGATTCCCCCAGGGCCCGGGTACGTACTAATTTGGAGATCTCCGAGTCGTTCCCCTTGGGTAGGGGCACTAGGCAGGGGTGCCCCCTATCCCCCTTTATGTTTGCTTTAGCTGTAGAGCCCCTGGCGGCAGTAGTTCACTCCTCTGCCGTGATTAGGGGGGGTCACTAGGGGTTCCCAGACTGAGAAGATATCTCTATATGCAGATGACACCTTAGTATACTTAGCTGACACTGGGGACGTACTGGGCGCTCTGTTCTGCCTGTTGGAGAGATTTGGGTAAGTCTCGGGTCTGCGGGTTAATTGGGCTACATCGTCTCTAATGTCCTTGTCCCGTACAGAGGTTTTGCCCGGAATATGCTTATTCAATCCAGGTTTAACCTTCGTTTGTACTATACCCCTGTTAGACTGCATCGGATGGGGGTCTCTGGGTCGGAGGTCTGTTTTAGGTGTGGGAGAGAAAGAGTAACCTTTCTACATGCAGTTTGGAATTGCTCCTGTGTTGCGCCCTTCTGGAGGGAGGTGATGTGTTTCTTCTCGGATCACTTAGAATTCCCCTTTGTTTTAACGCCAGAGGTGTGTCTACTGGGGGTTGTCAATGGGTTGGAGAGGGGCTCTTATAGGCGTATTTTGGTCCGATTCCTCTGGTTTTGTGCATGCAAAGTTGTAGTGATGGCCTGGAAGGTTGTGTCCACACCCCCTCTGGCTCGGTGGATAGCTCTAGTTAATAAATATGTCCCTTTATATCACGCTCTCTATGTCAGTAGGAAATGTCTGAAAAAATTTGAGAGAGTTTGGGTTCCATGGTTGTTGCTGGATGTCCCTACGGATCCTCCGATTCGGGGTGCCTTTTTCTGAAATGGCTTTTGGGGGGCATGTCACAGTTAGGAAGTCCCTATGGTGCCAGAACAGCAAAAAAAAAAAAAAAAAACACATGGCATGCTATTTTGGAAACTACACCCCTCAAGGAACGTAAAAAGGGGTCTGCTGACCCTTAACACCCCACAGGTGTTTGACGACTTTTCGTTAGTCTGATGTGTAAATGAATTTTTTTTTTCACTAAAATGCTGGTTTTCCCCAAAATGTTACATTTTTACAAGGGGTTATAGGAGAAACTGCCCCCCAAAATTTGTAACCCCATCTCTTCTGAGTATGGAAATACCCCATGTGTGGACGTCAAGTGCACTGCGGGCGCACTACAATGCTCAGAAGAAATGGAGTCACATTTGGCCTACTATTTTGGAAACTACACCCCTCAAGGAATGTAACAAGGTGCTTGACAAATTTCCACAAAAGTTGGACGTGAAAATGAAAAATTAGATTTTTTTCACTTTGTTTTTTTCAATTTGTTACCCTCAAATTCTTCATTTTCACAAGGGGTAATTGGAGAAAAAGCCTCCCAAAATTTGTAACCCCATTTCTTCTGAGTATGGAAATACCCAATATGTGGATGTAAAGTGCTCTGCGGCCGAACTACACTCCTGCCTTGTGAAAATGAAAAATGTAGGGTAACAGCAGCATTTTTTTTCCTAAATTTTCACATCCAACTTTGATGAAAATTTGTCAAACACCTGTGGGGTGTTAAGACTCACTATACCCCTTGTTACATTCCCTGAGGGGTGTAGTTTCCAAAATGGGGTCACATCTGGGTATTTATTTTGCGTTTATGTCAGAACTGCTGTAAAATCAGCCAGCCCTGTGCAAATCACCAATTTAGACCTCAACTGTACATAGTGCGCTCTCACTCCTGAGCCTTGTTGTGCACCCTCAGAGCACTTTACGCCCACATATGGGGTCTTTTTTTCCTTTTACCGCCTGTGAAAATTAAAAGTATGGGGCAACACCAGCATGTTAGTGTAAAAAAAATTTTTGTTTCACACTAACAGGCTGGTGTAGACCCCAACTTTACCTTTTCATAAGGGGTAAAAGGACAAAAAGCCCCCCAAAATTCGTAACGCAATTTCTCCCGAGTACGGAGATACCCCATATGTGGCCTTAAACTGTTTCCTTGAAATACGACAGGGCTCCAAAGCGAGAGAGCGCCATGCGCATTTGAGGCCTAAATTGGGGATTTGAATCCGCCACAAAAATACCCTATGGCAGTGTTTCCCAAACAGGGTGTCTCCAGCTGTTGCAAAACTCCCAGCATGCCTTGACAGTCAGTGGCTGTCCGGCAATACTGTGAGTTGTTGTCTTTCAACAGCTGGAGGCTCCGTTTTATCCTGTACATTCACATGAAGGGGGGGGGGGGGGGGCAAACCTCAGACTAGGGCAAGGTAGGAGACCCCCGCCGGCCCCGTCTGCCGCCATCATCGCCGTCCCGATCACCGCCCAGCAGGGTTGTGATTGATCGGTCATTCCGAATGATCAATCACATGATCGTGAGGTAGCACTGGTGCCACCTCACTCCTGCTGGGTAAGGGTGAATGGGGCTGTCTCGGACAGCCCCATTCACTCTTTTTTTCCAGGTCACCGGGTCACCAGAGACCCGATTGACCCGGAATAACCGCAAATGGAAGCCGGGCATCTGCAGGTGAGGACAAGTTTTTAATTAAGATACGGGCAAGATCATTGGTGGATATGGACATAAATACTCTGTCTAGTCTGGTGGACACCTACCCCTCGACAAAGGTTGGTCCCGAAAGGCCACGTTGGGGTGGTGTTGCACTACTCCCTGGTACCCGCTGTTTACGATAATCTAAGTATGTATTATTGTACCAATATGTTGATAAAAAGGAAGCTGCTAACTGGAAGCACTTTGATTACTGTTGTAGCATGTATTTTGCACATTAACAATATTAGGGTTTATGTCTATGAGGTTTTGTACCGGGGTCTAGTGCAATACTTTTTCTTCTTTCTTTCCCCCATTTTTGTGGAAATCTCTTTTTTTGTGTTTTATGCTGTACCAATAAAATATATAACTTTTTGCTATTTTGAGTAAATGACTAAATTTTTCTGGGTTTTGATGTTTTAAATTAGTAATAAGTATACTGACTATACTGGACTATAGGTGACATAACTTTTATACATGGTACTACAGCGTAATCTCTGTAGCCATTTCTGTACAAACACATCATGCACATTTTATTACAGCACACCAACATAAGTATTTACTCGTGCGAAAATTATGGGCAAAAATATATTACTCTGATGATATATACAGATTTTCATTGTACCGCTCTACAGTTCAGGTACATTTTGAGTCCTCAGTAAATGGTCACGGCTAAAAGCTGGGCAGGAACACTTACGCATTTGGTTACAAGTAAACTTTTTGACAAATTCGTCAGGCACTACTACTTGAACGTTGCAGGAACCTATAAACAACAACAATGCTTTTGCATGAAACACAGTTAGTCTCATGACTCAATAGTAGTAAACATCTTGCAATCATCAAACACTGTGGCTTTTCCATCCCAACCTCGACTGTCACCTTGCTTTCTAGGCTGGGACATGTACCTAGGACCATGAGGCTGTGCCCCCTCCATGAGGCTGACATGAGTATCTCACGACACATGGGACTAACTGGAATCACTGATGGTTGGTAGAGATGAGCGAATTTACAGTAAATTTGATTCGTCACAAACTTCTCGGCTCGGCAGTTGTTGACTTATCCTGCATAAATTAGTTCAGCTTTCAGGTTCTCCGGTGGGCTGGAAAAGGTGGATACAGTCCTAGGAAAGAGTCTCCTAGGACTGTATCCACGTTTTCCAGCCCACGGGAGCACCTGAAAGCTGAACTCATTTATGCAGGGTAAGCCATCAACTGCCGAGCCGAGAAGTTCGTGACGAATCGAATTTACTGTAAATTCGCTCATCTCTAATGGTCGGGCTTACTGTGACCACCACTTGTACAGCAGCATCTTGCACCACTGGGGGGTAAAGTGTAGGTGCCTGTTGGGCCGGCCAAACCTCCTCCTCAGGAGTAGGCCGAGGCACTTTGGTTGGTGCCCGTTGGTTAGGTCAAACCTCCTCGACCACAGAAGTGGGCCTGGGCACATCTGTCGACGACCCTCGACACAGACACTTGGGGTCCATGACAGATGACTCAGGATATCATTCTTCTTGGACAACTTTCCCCTTGTCGCTTGGTGGCAGGAGACCAAATGGATCTGAATCCCAATCTTCAGAGGGGAAGTAGGCAAAAGAAATTTGTGTTGGATTCTTGGGCCTAGTGACAGCTGCTGCCCATTCCCCTCGCAGGCTCTGTACCGGGGTATACTCTCCAAAGTCCCCGCTCTCTAGGGAGTGTAAAGGTGGAGGGAGGTAATCTCTCTTCACCGCTCTCCTGTTGACCAGAATAGTACCACCATGGTGACAGTCCATTAGTGTGCCATACCCCCTCACTCTGTCGAACTTGATGATTGTGGCCCTCCGCCGTTCTCCTCCCTCTCGGGGTTGTGCTAGCCTTCTTATGTACAAGGCTTCAAGACTCTTAGTGTCCTGCTGCCGGACTTGACGGACTTCATAAGGCATGACTTTAGGGCCATACTCCCTTCTCTTCTGCTCCCTTAACTCTTCCATAATGGCAACCACTTCGGCCTTCCGTTTAGACTTCTCGGCTTAGGCAAGTAGGACAGAAGGATGGGACTTCCCTGGTAGGGGTAGGAGATGGTCCCTCATGAACTGAATACGTGCCGGCTCATCGCCAAATAGCCACTTGGGTAGCTATGGTGACCGGGGACGTTGCTGGGGGTTGCTGGACCAGGGGCACTGGCTCTAGACTGGGGTAGATGGAGGGGTAGAAAACGCGGCCTCGGCCGGGGTACTCACTTCTGACTCCTCTGTGTAGGTGGTACCGGTGACGGCTCTCTTGAAGGCTTTGGCATACTTTCCGCCGGGGTTGCAGGCCAGTCTCCATTGTCCTCGGGCAGCAGGACTTGATAGCAGGCCTACTCGGCCCCGATGGAGATCTTCTGGAGACAGTCCACTAACTCCTGGAACATGTCTTGCTCTCATCAGGAACTTCCGCAAGACTGAAGAAGTCTGGCTCCGCTCCGCTTCTTATACTTCTTATATACAGTGTACATATGTATTATAGTATTTTAGTATATACATGTATTATAGGTAAGGAATATGCAAAGTAACTTATCACACCACCTTCTCAGGTAGCGTGCCCTAAGATCAGCTCTGGCTCCAGTTACAAAGTCTCAGAAGCTGATTGGGATTTATGTATATAATATAATACTATAATACATGTATATACTATAACACTATAATACATGTATACACTCTAATTCTATAATAAATGTATATGCTATAAAGGTGGTGCGATGAGTTACTTTGCATACTCCTTACCCAGAAAGCCTGTTGAGTGCTAATGGCCTTTTTGAATCTCCGTTCTACACCGGAAGCGGTGTTCCTCTTCCTGAGGAAAATACTTGACCCCTTTAGCTAGTCACAGGTCTCTCTTCCTCAGCTAAGCCAGAACACCCTGCTCTGTACTGACAAGGGGCAAGCATATACATGTATTATAGTATATACATGTATTATAGTATTATAGTATATACATGTATTATAGTATATACATGTATTATAGTATTATAGTGTATACATGTATTATAGTATTATAGTATATACATGTATTATAGTATAATAGTATATACATGTATTATAGTATATACATGTATTATAGTATTATAGTATATACATGTATTATAGTATTATAGTATATACATGTATTATAGTATTATAGCATATACATGTATTATAGTATATACATGTATTATAGTATTATAGTATATACATGTATTATAGTATAATAGTATATACATGTATTATAGTATATACATGTATTATAGTATTCTAGCATATACATGCATTATAGTATTATAGCATATACATGTATTATAGAATGATAGCATATACATGTATTATAGTATTATAGGATATACATGTATTATAGTATTATAGTATATACATGTATTATAGTATATACATGTATTATAGTATATACATGTATTAAAGTATTATAGAATATACATGTATTATAGTATTATAGCATATACATGTATTATAGTATTATAGTATATACATGTATTAAAGTATTATAGAATATACATGTATTATAGTATTATAGCATATACATGTATTAAAGTATTATAGTATATACATGTATTATAGTATTATAGCATATACATGCATTATAGTATTATAGCATATACATGTATTATAGAATGATAGCATATACATGTATTATAGTATTATAGTATATACATGTATTATAGTATATACATGCATTAAAGTATTATAGAATATACATGTATTATAGTATTATAGTATATACATGTATTATAGTATTATAGTATATACATGTATTATAGTATATACATGCATTAAAGTATTATAGAATATACATGTATTATAGAATGATAGCATATACATGTATTATAGTATTATAGTATATACATGTATTATAGTATATACATGCATTAAAGTATTATAGAATATACATGTATTATAGTATTATAGTATGTACATGTATTATAGTATATACATGTATTATAGTATTATAGTATATACATGTATTATAGTATTATACATGCATTAAAGTATTATAGAATATACATGTATTATAGTATTATAGTATATACATGTATTATAGTATTATAGCATATACATGTATTATAGAATATACATGTACTATAGTATTTACATGTATTATAGTTGAATTTTTATTATGTTAATAAAGTATTTATTGTTTGTTCAGTCATTACAAGCCATACAATGAATTACAATCACACAAAGCATGACAGTACAATACACAGCAAAGGTTCCCTAAGCTATACATCACACAGCATGCTACTCTAACACTCCGCTCAATCCTGTAAGAGAAAAACACAAAAAATCGAAAACCAAACAATACAATCTGTGATCAGGATAGGGGCGTAGGCTATGGGGCAGGGCTGAGGGCATGGGGGAATGGGTGACTATGTTATGGGGGGTAGGGAGAGGGTGGATCACAGGGCCAAACTACTGGGCTATATCTTCAGAGGGACATGGGGGAAGGAGAGGGGTCTTCACTCCTCTTCTTCATCGACGCCCTGGCTGTCCAATATGAAATAATCTTTCAGCAGGCTCCGGATTAACCTGCTGCAGTCCCGGACGGACATGTTCTCCCTGTTGATCACGAGGCGGTTCCTGACAAGCCACGCAGCGTCCTTAAAACAGTTCATAAGGCGCCAGGTCTCCTGGATGGCCTCCACTTCATGGTTCCCAGGGAACAGACCGTAAAGCACCGAATGGTATGATAGGCAGTTCCTGGGTACAGAGTCTCTGAGTTCGTGTTCCAGGGCATCCAACAGATCCTGTGCAAAGGGGCACTGCCAAAACACGTGCAAAGATGTTTCCTCCACATAGGGGTGCCGGGGGCAGTACCGGGATTTGCACAGGTCATGGGCATGCATGAACGACCTAAGAGATAGTCCTCCCTTAATGGCCATCCATGACAAGTACTTATGTCCATTGGTAAGCCACTTTGAAGCCACATTAGTCAAAACTGTCCCTGCCGTGCCTGCGGGAGCCCCGGAACAATCTCCAACAAATTCTTAGCTCGGATGAGCTTGTAGATCGTCTTTGGCTCCCACAGGTCAGGTTTCAGTCCCTCCAGCTGGTGCTCCCTCACAAACCGGACAACATCCCCATAGAACCAGGGAGTGTTCCAGTTCTAAGGGATGGAGCTGTCCCACTTGTCCCAGCCGAGCTGTCTCCAGAGGGGCATGAGGAACAAGCGAGACATGGACCTGCCCGCTGAGCCAGTCTTTTCAACTAGAGTTTGCTGCACAATGACACATGCAAAGGAGGCCCTCAGCAGAGTGGGGATGTCAGGGATTCCTTTCCCACCCTTGCAGAGCTACTTATACATCACAGTCCGCTTGACCCTGTCCATTTTGCCCCAGATGAAGCGAAACACGGTCCAGGTAATGACCTTGCAAATGGTGGTATGGGGAGGCCAGGCCTGTGCTGTGTATTGAAGCACAGAAAAAACTCCCCTCCACAGGACAAGTGTTTTGCCCTCCAAAGAGAGCTTTCTGGATCCCCACAGTCTGATTTTAGAGTTCATCTTTGCCAGTCGGTCTTGCCAAGACTTAAGGGCCGCTCCTTCCTTCCCGAACCAGACTCCCAATATTTGTATGAAGTCTGGTTTGACAGTAAAGGGGAAGGGGGCGGAAGAAGCCAGGTGCCACTCTCCAAAGAGTATAGTTTCCGACTTCCCACAGTTGACTTTTGCCCTGGAAGCTCTGCCAAAGTTCTCGCAGGTTTGGAGCAGTGCAGTCACCGAACGCTGGTCAGCGCAGAAGACTGTCACGTTGTCCATGTAGCACTTGACCTCATAGCGATCTGGTCCTGGTGCAGTGATCCCTCTGATCTCTCCATTCTGCCGGATAGACTCAGAGAGGAGCTCTATAACACAAACAAAAAGAAGAGGTGAAAGAGGGCAGCCTTGTCTGACCCCGGAAAGGGATCAGTCTTTCAGCCGTTCACCAACACCGTGCTGCAAATATCAAAGTACATGACGTTAACAAAAGAACAAAACATCTTCCCCAGACCTAGCCTGCGCAAAGCCCCGCCCATTAAAGCGTGGGAGACACAGTCAAACGCCTCCTAATCCAAACTAACCAGGGAGGTGCGGGCTCGACGGTCCTGGATGTAATAGACCGTGTCTCTCACAAGGGCAAGGCTGTCGGTGATCCTGCGACCAGGAATGCCACAGGTCTGGTCCGGATGGACAATATGCCCGATGACAGATTTCAGCCTATTGGCTAGCACCTTGGTGAGGATCTTGTAGTCCACGTTCAGGAGAGAGATGGGACGCCAATTTTTCAAGTCACATCTCTCCCCCTTCCGCTTATACAAGATCGTGATCATCCCTTCCCTCAACGACTGAGGCATTCTTCCCCCCACCATCATCTCCTCGTACACCTCCAAAAGGTCCGGACAGATCAGGTTCCCCAGTGCAACATAGAGCTTGGCCGGGAGACCATCACTGCCTGGAGTCCTGCCGGGCTTAAAGGATTTAGTGGCAGAGAGCAGCTCCCCCACCATCAAGGGATCGTCCACAGCCGCGGCACCTGTGGGATCAACAATATTAGTGATACCTGACAGGAACCTCTCAGTGGCTTTGGGGTCGGATGACTTTGGGGCGTAGAGGTTGCTGTAGAAGTCTGAGACAACCCCCATCACCTCCTCTTAGCCACTCCTCATGTGTCCGGTCTCATCTCGCAGTTCAGTCAGGGGCGTGTGGCCGGCATGGAGCTTCCTGAAAAAGAAAGAGTTACACTTCTCACCCTTTTCCAGGTTCTCCACGCTTGAATTCCTCCTCAAAGTGCTTTTTCAAGCTCTTTTTGCTCTCCTCCAGCTCCTCCCTGACGTCCCAGCCGCACTGGAGCAGGCCTTGCAGTGACCGCAACTCACACTGCAGCCTCCTGAAGTCCCACTTCTTCTCACAAGCCTGTTGTCTGCACTTTGCCTGAAAAAAACTATGAAACTCAACTTTAACATATTCCCACCAATCGCTGAAGCACTTAAACCCTTAAGGACTGAGCCCTTTTTTGCAATTCTGACCACTGTCACTTCATGCATTAATAACTCTGGGATGCTTTTACCGATTATTCTGATTCAGAGACAGTTTTTTCGTGACATATTCTTCTTTAACATAGCGGTAGATTTTTTTCGTTACTTGCATCCTTTCTTGGTGAAAAATCACAAAATTTCATGAAACTTTTGAAAATGTAGCATTTTTCTAACTTTGAAACTCTCTGCTTGTAAGGAAAATTGATATTCCAAATAAATTTTACATTGATTCACAAATACAATATGTCTACTTTATGTTGGCATCATAACATTTACCTATTTTTACTTTTTGAAGACTTCAGAGGGCTTCAAAGTATAGCAGCAATTTTCAAAATTTTCATGAAAATTTCAAAATCTGAATTTTTCAAAAACCAGTTAAAGGGGAATTCCAAGCCAAAACTTTTTTTTATACATCAACTGGCTCCGGAAAGTTAAACAGATTTGTAAATTACTTCTATTAAAAAATCTTAATCCTTCCAATAGTTATTAGCTTCTGAAGTTGAGTTGCTGTTTTCTGTCTATCTGCTTTCTGATGACTCACGTCCCGGGAGCTGTGCAGTTCCTATAGGGATATTCTCCCATCATGCAAGGGATATTCTCCCATCATGCACAGCTCCCGGGACGTGACATCAACATTGAGCAGTTAGAAAGAAAACTTCAGAAGCTAATAACTATTGGAAGGATTAAGATTTTTTAATAGAAGTAATTTACAAATCTGTTTAACTTTCCGGAGCCAGTTGATATATATATAAAAAAAAGTTTTTGCCTGAAATACCCCTTTAAATTTGAACTGGATTTAAGGGGCCTTTCTGTGAGAAATACCCCATAAATGACCCCATTATGGAAACTGCACCCCTCAAAGTTTTCAAAATGACATTAAAAAAGTGTGTTAACCCTTTAGGTGTTTCTCAAGAATTGCAGCAAAGTGGAGGAGAAAAATCTAAATCTGCTTTTTTTACACTCACATGTTCTTATAGTCCCATTTTTTTCATTTTTAAAAGTGGTAAAAGGAGAAAAAGCCCCCCAAAATTTGTAGCCCAATTTCTCTCGAGTACGTAAATACCTCATAACAGCCTCCAGCTGTTGCAAAACTCCCAGCATGCCTGGACAGTCAATGGCTGTCCGGCAATGCTGGGAGTTGTTGTTTTGCAACAGCTGGAGGCTGCATTTTCTAAACCATGCCGTACCAGAGGTTTCTCATTTTTATTGGGGGGGGGGGGGTAACTGTGTAGAGGTATGTGTATATGTAGTGTTTTACCCTTTATTTTGTGTAAGTATAGTGTAGTGTAGTGTTTTTAGGGTACATTCAGACTGCCGGGGGATTGCAGCGAGTTTCCCGCTGGGAATTTGAGCTGCAGTGGAAAATTTCCTGCATCTCTAACTTGCAGCGAGAGACTAACTGTAAACTCCTGCCCGTGTGAATGTGCCCTGTACATTAACATGGGGGAGGGGGCAAACCTCCAGCTGTTGAAAAACTACAGCTCCCAGCATGCTGCCCCTTGGCTGTCCGTGCATGCTGAGGGTTGTGGTTATGCAACAGCTGGAGGCACACTGGTTGCAAAACACTGAGTTAGGTTCGGAAACATTGTCTGTTTCCTAACTCAGTGTTTCCCAACCAGTGTTCCTCCAGCTGTTGCAAAACTACAAATCCCAGCATGCATGGTCTGTCAATGCATGCTGGGAGTTGTAGTTTTGCAACAGCTGGAGGCACACTGGTTTCCCTCCAGTTGTTCAAAACTACAGCTCCCAGCATGCCCAGACTGCAACATCTGGAAGAGCACAGTTTGGAGACCACTTTACAGTGGTGCCCTAATGGTAGCGCTCCAGATGTTGCAAAACTACAACTCCAAGCATGCCCAGACTTCCCAGGCATGCTGGGAGTTGTAGTTCTGTAACATCTGTCCCTTCAGATGTTGCAGTACTACAACTCCCAGCATGCCTGGACAGTCTCTGCATGCTGGGAGTTGTAGTTTTGCAACATCTGGAGGTCTATAGCTTAGAGACCAGTGTATAATGGTCTGCAAACTGTGCTCTTCCAGATGTTGCAAAACTACAACTCCCAGCATGCTGAGACTTCCAGGTATGCTGAGAGTTGTAGTACTGCAACATCTGAAGGGACAGATGTTACAGAACTACAACTCCCATTATGCTTGGGCAGTCTGGGCATGCTTGGAGTTGTAGTTTTGCAACATCTGGAGGGCTACCGTTTGGGCACCACTGTATAGTGGTCTCCAAACTGTGGCCCTACAGATGTTGCAAAACTACAACTCCCAGCATGCCCAGACAGCCTTTGGCTGTCAGGGCATGCTGGGAGTTGCAATTTGGCAACCCCTAGAAGGCAGCAGTAAAGATCGCTTTACTGCTACCTTCATTGCTGCTCGCGCCGTCGCCTCCCTACCTTCCCCTGCTGATCTCCGCTGATGCCACTGATGATCGTCCGTCCCCGCCGCAAGTCCCCAGGTACCGGTCGCCATCTTCTCCCTCCGCTCTGCCCGACATCCAGGGGCGGGAAGAGTGGGGGATTTCCATGGTAACCCCCTGTCTTCAACTGCCATTGGTCAGTAGTCATTACTGACTAATGGCAGGGGATTGGAGGGGTGGCACCACTGCCAGCTCCAATCATCCCTATTTTCTGGGCGATCGGGTCATCAGACACCCGATCAGCCCGGAATTGACGCAAATGGCCGATCTTAATTGATCGGTGATTTGCGCCGATCGCCGACATGGGGGGGGGGGGGTCAGGACCCCCCCAGGCATTTGCACGGTGATGCCTGCTAAATGATTTCAGCAGGCATCCCAGTCCGGTCTCCAACCGGCTAGCGGCAGGGACCGAAATTCCCACAGGCGTATCCATATGCCCTCAGTCCTTAAGGACTTTGAAACGGAGGCGTATGGATATTCCCTCTGTCCTTAAGGGGTTAAACAGACTGTCACGCACCTTAATGCGGGCTGTCACGAAACTGGATGTGGATCCTCTACCTGTGTGGCTGATGACGCGGACCGTATCGTGGAGCGGAGTCTAAGGTGCCACTGGTCTTCACCAGAGCCCGCCGAAAAGCAGGATGGATTTGCTGCGGCAGGCGACACTCAGGTCGCTACCCCCAATATGACTCGACCACCAAAATGAGGTATCGGAGGATGAGGCAGAGTCGTAGTCAACGTAGCAAAAGGTCTAGGCAGGCAGCAAAGGTTCAGAGTCAAAAACGTAGCAGGAATGTCAGGAAACATGGGTAGGCAAAATAGGCAATGGGAACGCTTTCTCTTAAGCAATAAGCACTGAAGATCTGGCAGGGGGTGTGGGAGGGGAAACAACTTATAATGTGCTGTCAGGTGCGTTTACTAATTATGGGCTTACTGGCCCTTTAAATTTCAAAGCTCCGGCATGTGAGTGCCCTAAGCGACGGGGCTTAGAGAGAGAGGAAGCTGCAGGAGCGGTGAGTGATGGGCCGGAATTTGCATGCGGCCGCGTCCCGCGGGCGGTCGGGGACACGGGGACACCGCGCTCCTGGGTGGTGCTTGCGGCCGGAGCGCAGTGTGTAACACAGAAAAATTATCATTACGCCATACAAAGTACGTATCCCTAAGTTCCTCCATAACCTCCCTCTGCGCCAACAGGGCACAATTCAACTTCCAGGAGCCTGGGCCAGGTGGAAATCCATGGCCCAGAGTTCCCCGAAAACGAATGGCCCTGTGGTCAGAGAAGAAGCAGGGGACCATAGAGTACGACACCTTTCTAACTGCTCTCAAAGTGAAGATGAAGTCTATCCGAGAACAGAGCGAGCCATCGGGGCAGCTCCATGTATAGTTTACGGAGCCGTTCCCGATGGAACCTACAACGTCCTGCAAGGATGCCTCTGTCACCATCTCAATCAGCAGCTTGGACATCACATCAAGGTTGGCGGATGTGCCAGAACTGCGCCCGTCCACCTCAATGGTGCAGTTGAAGTCACCACCCAACACTACTGCCCTAGTGGTGGCAAGCTGAGCCCGCAGGGCCTGGAGAACCTCCAGTGGTGAAGAGAACCTCCACAAGGTGAAGAGTTCATGGTGCCTGTGCTTCCACTCAGTGAGCCAATACTCCCAGTCTGTTTTCGGCACCTCGGGGTCACCACTCCCCGAGGCACTAAAGTATCTCGGCTCTAGTTCCTCTCAACCTCATGGTCACATCAGAGGAAACAGGTCACATTGGGGCAGCCCCGGAACACCTGCCCCCTACCATGCAGCACCCAACCAGACCAGCTCCAGACTGGCATGAAACTGATAAGAACAGATTTTTTTTTTTCCCCTCAGATAAAGGAAGAAAGTACTCCAAATAATACTTTCAAAACTGGCATTAGAAACTTTCTGTAACACACAACCCTCTCATCGGAAAAGTATTATCAATCAAAAAGGACAAGATAAATCAACAAGGTGAATCCATTTTTTTGTTTTCCAAATACCCTCCGCATCAATCCCACCCTTCCTAGAATCCCACAAAAAACACAAATACAGTTTCCCTAACACCACCCTCACACTATTATTAAAGGGGTACTCCGGTGAAAACCTTTTTTCTTTTAAATCAACTGGTGCTAGAAAGTTAAACATATTTGTAAATTACTTCTATTAAAAAATCTTAATCCTTCCAGTACTTATTAGCTGCTGAATGCTACAGAGGAAATTCCTTTCTTTTTGGAACACTGATGACATCACGAGCACAGTGCTCTCTGCTGACATCTCTGTCCATTTTAGCAACCGTGCATAGCAGATGTATGCTAAGGGCAGCATGGTGGCTCAGTGGTTAGCACTGCTGCCTTGCAGCGCTGGAGACTTAGGTTCAAATCCCACTAAGGACAACAATAAATAAAGCGTTATTATTATTATAATAATGTCAGCAGAGAGAACTGTGCTCGTGATGTCATCAGAGAGCATTCCAAAAAGAAAAGAATTTCCTCTGTAGTATTCAACAGCTAATAAGTACAGGAAGGATTAATATTTTTTTAATAGAAGTAATTTACAAATATGTTTTAACTTTCTGCCACCAGTTGATTTAAAAGAAAAAAGGTTTTCACCGGAGTACCCCTTTAACACTCCTTTCCTCAAAAACACATATACATTCTGCACATCCTACAAGACTTTAATACACGTCAACAATAACCACAACACTCTTTCATTCTGACCACTTACACAAATCCTAAACATCATCATTTCAAAAGACAAAAAATTCATACCTGTCAATTCTTTACATAAAGGACCAAGTCTCTAGATGTTTATTCTTCAACACACTCACCTCCTCTTCTATTAACTCACATTTCTTCAAAAACCTCACAACCCACGCATACCACTTAGGAACTTCAAAAGCAACCGGCCTACTCCGATCCCTCTTACACCACTTCAGCCTGACAAACAAACTACCAGCAAGAAACTTAGTCATACAACAGTGAATAAGCATTAAAAAGCTATAGAGAAAAATTTAAAATATGTAAAAACTGATAAAAGCCGCAAAAATAGTGACAGAAAGACTCATTGCCAAAGAGAGTAAAACTAACCCCAAAATGTTCTATAACTATATAAATAGCAAAAAAGTAAAAAATGAAAGTGGGAGCCCTTTAAAAAATGATGAGGAAGAAATTATAAACGGGGATCAGGAAAAAGCAAATATATTAAACAAATTTTTCTCCACTGAATTCATAGAGAAAAATGAAATGTAAAATACAGGGAGCTAAGGTAAACTCCCCAGTACAGGTCACCTGTCTAACCAGGAAGAAGTACAGTGCCACCTACAAAAAATCTAAATAGACAAACGCCAGGTCCAGATGGCATTTACCCCCGTGTTCTAAAGGAATTAAGTAATGTAATACAGACCCCTATTTTTAATATTCGGGGACTCTATAGTGACAGGGACAGTTCCTCAGGACTGGCGCATGGCAAATGTGGTACCAAAAATTTAAAAAGGGATCAAAAGGTGACCCCGGGAATTATAGACCTGTTAGTTTAACCTCCATTGTATGTAAATAGTTTGAGGGTTTTCTAGAGATGCTATTTTGGAGTATCTTGTCAACTGATCAGCTTTTCTGAGGAGGTGAGCTCCAGACTGGACCAGGGGGAATCGCTGGATGTCGTATATCTGGATTTTTCCAAAGCATTTGTCACGATCCCGGCTGGTAGGAGGTGGATCCTCTGTGCCAGAGAGGGATTGGCGTGGACCGTGCTAGTGGACCGGTTCTAAGTCACTACTGGTGTTCACCAGAGCCCGCCGCAAAGCGGGATGGTCTTGCTGCGGCGGTAGTGACCAGGTCGTATCCACTAGCAACGGCTCAACCTCTCTGACTGCTGAAGATAGGCGCGGTACAAGGGAGTAGACAGAAGCAAGGTCGGACGTAGCAGAAGGTCGGGGCAGGCAGCAAGGATCGTAGTCAATAAGGCAATAGCAGGAGGTCAAGTACACGGTATGGATAAACACAGTAACGCTTTCACTAGGCTCTAAGGCAACAAGATCCGGCAGGGAAGTGCAGGGACAGAGAACAGATATAGTCTGGGAGCAGGTGGAAGCCAATTAAGCTAATTGGGCCAGGCACCAATCATTGGTGCACTGGCCCTTTAAGTCTCAGGGAGCAGGCGCGCGCGCGCCCTAGAGAGCGGAGCCGCGCGCGCCAGCACATGACAGCAGGGGACCGGGACGGGTAAGTGACCTGGGATGCGATTCGCGAGCGGGCGCGTCCCGCTGTGCGAATCGCATCCCCGACGGCCATGACAGTGCAGCGCTCCCGGTCAGCGGGACCGAACGGGGCGCTGCGGAGAGAGAGACGCCGTAAGCGCTCCGGGGAGGAGCGGGGACCCGGAGCGCTAGGCGTAACAGCATTTCATACGGTGCCACATAAAAGGTTGGTTGGTGCCACATAAAAGGGGTTTTCCTTCTTGCTTTGCTGGTCCGGCCGTTGAAACAGGCTCAATCTTTGTTACTTAGCATAAGCTGATATATAGGTTAAGGGTAACAATGTCTTTCTGCAGCATTAGCAATAGCATATAAGTATTGATATATTAATCAATAATCAGAATCATTATAATCAACTTCAACATATGTGTAATGTACATGTAGCTGAGCTGTATGTGTACACAGTAGAGCTGTATATGCGTAATGTACATGTAGCTGAGCTGTATGTGTACACAGTAGAGCTGTATGTGTGTAATGTACATGTAGCTGAGCTGTATGTGTACACAGTAGAGCTGTATATGTGTAATGTACATGTAGTCGAGCTGTATGTGTACACAGTAGAGCTGTATATGTGTAATGTACATGTAGCTGAGCTGTATGTGCACACAGTAGAGCTGTATATGTGTAATGTGCATGTAGCCAAACTGTATGTGTACACAGTAGAGCTGTATATGTGTCATGTACATGTAGCCGAGCTGTATGTGTACACAGTAGAGCTGTATATGTGTAATGTACATGTAGCCGAGCTGTATGTGTACACAGTAGAGCTGTATATGTGTAATGTACATGTAGCTGAGCTGTATGTGTACACAGTAGAGCTGTATATGTGTAATGTGCATGTAGCTGAGCTGTATGTGTGCACAGTAGAGCTGTATATGTGTAATGTACATGCAGCTGAGCTGTATGTGTACACAGTAGAGCTGTATATGTGTAATGTGCATGTAGCTGAGCTGTATGTGTACACAGTAGAGCTGTATATGTGTAATGTACATGTAGCTGAGCTGTATGTGTACACATTAGAGCTGTATATATGTAATCTGCATTTAGCTGAGCTGTATGTGTACACAGTAGAGCTGTATATGTGTAATGTACATGTAGCTGAGCTGTATGTGTACACAGTAGAGCTGTATATGTGTAATGTACATGTAGCTGAGCTGTATGTGTACACAGTAGAGCTGTATATGTGTAATGTACATGTAGCTGAGCTGTATGTGTACACAGTAGAGCTGTATATGCGTAATGTACATGTAGCTGAGCTGTATGTGTACACAGTAGAGCTGTATGTGTGTAATGTACATGTAGCTGAGCTGTATGTGTACACAGTAGAGCTGTATATGTGTAATGTACATGTAGTCGAGCTGTATGTGTACACAGTAGAGCTGTATATGTGTAATGTACATGTAGCTGAGCTGTATGTGCACACAGTAGAGCTGTATATGTGTAATGTGCATGTAGCCAAACTGTATGTGTACACAGTAGAGCTGTATATGTGTCATGTACATGTAGCCGAGCTGTATGTGTACACAGTAGAGCTGTATATGTGTAATGTACATGTAGCCGAGCTGTATGTGTACACAGTAGAGCTGTATATGTGTAATGTACATGTAGCTGAGCTGTATGTGTACACAGTAGAGCTGTATATGTGTAATGTGCATGTAGCTGAGCTGTATGTGTGCACAGTAGAGCTGTATATGTGTAATGTACATGCAGCTGAGCTGTATGTGTACACAGTAGAGCTGTATATGTGTAATGTGCATGTAGCTGAGCTGTATGTGTACACAGTAGAGCTGTATATGTGTAATGTACATGTAGCTGAGCTGTATGTGTACACATTAGAGCTGTATATATGTAATCTGCATTTAGCTGAGCTGTATGTGTACACAGTAGAGCTGTATATGTGTAATGTACATGTAGCTGAGCTGTATGTGTACACAGTAGAGCTGTATATGTGTAATGTACATGTAGCTGAGCTGTATGTGTACACAGTAGAGCTGTATATGTGTAATGTACATGTAGCTGAGCTGTATGTGTACACAGTAGAGCTGTGTATGTGTAATGTACATGTAGCTGAGCTGTATGTGTACACAGTAGAGTTGTATATGTGTAATGTGCATGTAGCTGAGCTGTATGTGTGCACAGTAGAGCTGTATATGTGTAATGTACATGCAGCTGAGCTGTATGTGTACACAGTAGAGCTGTATATGTGTAATGTGCATGTAGCTGAGCTGTATGTGTACACAGTAGAGCTGTATATGTGTAATGTACATGTAGCTGAGCTGTATGTGTACACATTAGAGCTGTATATATGTAATCTGCATTTAGCTGAGCTGTATGTGTACACAGTAGAGCTGTATATGTGTAATGTACATGTAGCTGAGCTGTATGTGTACACAGTAGAGCTGTATATGTGTAATGTACATGTAGCTGAGCTGTATGTGTACACAGTAGAGCTGTATATGTGTAATGTACATGTAGCTGAGCTGTATGTGTACACAGTAGAGCTGTATATGCGTAATGTACATGTAGCTGAGCTGTATGTGTACACAGTAGAGCTGTATGTGTGTAATGTACATGTAGCTGAGCTGTATGTGTACACAGTAGAGCTGTATATGTGTAATGTACATGTAGTCGAGCTGTATGTGTACACAGTAGAGCTGTATATGTGTAATGTACATGTAGCTGAGCTGTATGTGCACACAGTAGAGCTGTATATGTGTAATGTGCATGTAGCCAAACTGTATGTGTACACAGTAGAGCTGTATATGTGTCATGTACATGTAGCCGAGCTGTATGTGTACACAGTAGAGCTGTATATGTGTAATGTACATGTAGCCGAGCTGTATGTGTACACAGTAGAGCTGTATATGTGTAATGTACATGTAGCTGAGCTGTATGTGTACACAGTAGAGCTGTATATGTGTAATGTGCATGTAGCTGAGCTGTATGTGTGCACAGTAGAGCTGTATATGTGTAATGTACATGCAGCTGAGCTGTATGTGTACACAGTAGAGCTGTATATGTGTAATGTGCATGTAGCTGAGCTGTATGTGTACACAGTAGAGCTGTATATGTGTAATGTACATGTAGCTGAGCTGTATGTGTACACATTAGAGCTGTATATATGTAATCTGCATTTAGCTGAGCTGTATGTGTACACAGTAGAGCTGTATATGTGTAATGTACATGTAGCTGAGCTGTATGTGTACACAGTAGAGCTGTATATGTGTAATGTACATGTAGCTGAGCTGTATGTGTACACAGTAGAGCTGTATATGTGTAATGTACATGTAGCTGAGCTGTATGTGTACACAGTAGAGCTGTGTATGTGTAATGTACATGTAGCTGAGCTGTATGTGTACACAGTAGAGTTGTATATGTGTAATGTGCATGTAGCTGAGCTGTATGTGTACACAGTAGAGCTGTATATGTGTAATGTACATGTAGCTGAGCTGTATGTGTAGACAGTAGAGCTGTATATGTGTAATGTACATGTAGCTGAGCTGTATGTGTACACAGTAGAGCTGTATATTTGTAATGTACATGTAGCTGAGCTGTATGTGTACACAGTAGAGCTGTATATGTGTAATGTGCATGTAGCTGAGCTGTATGTGTGCACAGAGCTGTATATGTGTAATGTACATGTAGCTGAGCTGTATGGGTACACAGTAGAGCTGTATATGTGTAATGTACATGTAGCTGATCTGTATGTGTACACAGTAGAGCTGTATATGTGTAATGTGCATGTAGCTGAGCTGTATGTGTACACAGTAGAGCTGTATATGTGTAATGTACATGTAGCTGAGCTGTATGTGTACACAGTAGAGCTGTATATGTGTAATGTACATGTAGCTGAGCTGTATGTGTACACAGTAGAGTTGTATATGTGTAATGTGCATGTAGCTGAGCTGTATGTGTACACAGTAGAGCTGTATATGTGTAATGTACATGTAGCTGAGCTGTATGTGTACACAGTAGAGCTGTATATTTGTAATGTACATGTAGCTGAGCTGTATGTGTACACAGTAGAGCTGAATATGTGTAATGTACATGTATCTGAGCTGTATGTGTACACAGTAGAGCTGTATGTGTAATGTACATGTAGCTGAGCTGTATGTGTACACAGTAGAGTTGTATATGTGTAATGTGCATGTAGCTGAGCTGTATGTGTACACAGTAGAGCTGTATATTTGTAATGTACATGTAGCTGAGCTGTATGTGTACACAGTAGAGCTGTATATGTGTAATGTGCATGTAGCTGAGCTGTATGTGTACACAGTAGAGCTGTATATGTGTAATGTACATGTAGCTGAGCTGTATGTGTACACAGTAGAGCTGTATATGTGTAATGTACATGTAGCTGAGCTGTATGTGTACACAGTAGAGTTGTATATGTGTAATGTGCATGTAGATGAGCTGTATGTGTACACAGTAGAGCTGTATATGTGTAATGTACATGTAGCTGAGCTGTATGTGTACACAGTAGAGCTGTATATTTGTAATGTACATGTAGCTGAGCTGTATGTGTACACAGTAGAGCTGAATATGTGTAATGTACATGTATCTGAGCTGTATGTGTACACAGTAGAGCTGTATATGTGTAATGTACATGTAGCTGAGCTGTATGTGTACACAGTAGAGTTGTATATGTGTAATGTGCATGTAGCTGAGCTGTATGTGTACACAGTAGAGCTGTATATTTGTAATGTACATGTAGCTGAGCTGTATGTGTACACAGTAGAGCTGTATATGTGTAATGTACATGTAGCTGAGCTGTATGTGTACACAGTAGAGCTGTATATGTGTAATGTACATGTAGCTGAGCTGTATGTGTACACAGTAGAGCTGTATATGTGTAATGTACATGTAGCTGAGCTGTATGTGTACACAGTAGAGCTGTAGGGATGTCCATAATACCTGCCGGCGGGAGTCCCGCCGGCATGTATCATGGAGGTGTGGTAAGCCGCCTGCACCCTCCACTCCCGAGCTACGCAGTGCGCTCAGCAGCTGAGCATGTCATAGCTGGGACCATCAACAATCCCTCAAAGTTGATCGTGCCGTCTAAAAGTCCTGAAGTTGGCGTGGCTTGGATGGCTGACTGAGAGGACGTGCCTGGCGAGCTCCCGCTATCGTGCAATAATCCTATAAATATCCTTGCCATCCTGTACTTTAGTGCTACCTGAGAGCCTGCACTGTGCCCTCTGTACCTGCTGGTGCAATTTGAGGGGGCCATCTATTGAGCTGCAGCTGTCTTCGGGCCTCCCTGGACCCACGGCGGCTGACCCTGCAGGCCTCTCCCCTGGCCTGCGCTGTCTACTGGACTTACCTGCTTCCGGCTTCCCCGCGGGTCACCTGGTGGGGTGTGCGGCTCTTCTCCTGCTCCGAGGCCCGCTGAGGATTCCGCTGGATGGTCCGGTTCCGGGTGCTGCCGGCCTGTGAGTGACTAACTGTGCGGCCGCTGTTTGTGACGCCTGCCTTGTGGCAACCGCCTCCTTCTGCTGTGTCCTCCCGGAACGCATACCGGAGTGGTGGGGAGGACTGTGAGTGCCGGCCTGAAATGCTGCGCTCCCCTCAGGGTTGAGCGTGGTGCACGTGGAGAGGACCGGGCGCTTCAGCCCACGTGGAGGGCGGTGGATAAGATGGTGGTCTTCTTCTGGATGGTACCTCCCTGTCTCCTGTAAGCTGGCAAGTAGTGGGTGCATTTCCCTGTCTACAACCCCCTCTGCTATAATTTAACACTGTATGCCTCTGAGTTCCTCACCTGTACCCCTGTGCTGGACTGTGTCGTATCCTTGCATTTCTATCACTTCTGCACTGGTGCTTGTATCTACACAGGGGATTGTGCATCTGGCTGTTAACCCCTGCTGGACTGTGAACTGTCTATGCCCTCCAACTGTATTTGCACAGGGGATCATTATTATGCATCTGGCTGTTAACCCCTGCTGGACTTTGGGATATTTCTGCCCTCTAACTGTACCTGTACAGGGACTCATTTTTGTGTATCTGGCCGTTAACCCCTGCTGGACTGTGTAATATTTCTGCCCTCCAACTGTACCTGTACAGGGACTCATTTTTGTGTATCTGGCCGTTAACCCCTGCTGGACTGTGTAATATTTCTGCCCTCCAACTGTACCTACACAGAGGATCATTATTGTGCATTTGGCTGTTAACCCCTACTGGACTGTGGAATATCTCGGCCCTCCATCTGCATCTGCACAGGGGGTCTTGATTGTGCATCTGGCTGTTTACCCCTACTGGATTGTGTACTATCTCTGTCTTCCAACTGCATCTGCACAGGAGTTCACTATTGTGCATCTGGCTTTTAACACCTGCTACTTTGGACTTATCATCTTCACAGTTCTATGGGCCGCAGAAACGGTAATAAGGAGGGTGAGCGCCCTTCACAGTCTGGGGCTGGACCCACCTCTACACAGCGCACTAGGTCTAATATACAACAAGAGATGGCGGCAAGACTGGAGAGGTTTGCCCTGAGACCCGCTTCCCCAGATTCTCCTGACCATAGACTGGCGCCACTGCCAATGGCTGCTGTGCTTCCTCCTCCTGATCCCCTTGCGGAATTTGGGACTGTGTTGCATTCGTCCGCTGCTGTATCTGGGACTGTGTTGCACTCGTCCGCTGCTGTATCTCAAGTTTTGTTCCCTCCTACTCCACCTGAGCTAGCTGGAGCTGCTGATCCTCTGCCACCTGGACCCTCTGCTGAGCCCACCCTGGTGGTTGTGCTTGCTGAAATACAAAGGTGCAGCTTAACTCTTTCCCACTTGACTACTCAGGTTGGGACTGTGCAAACGGATGTTTCTCTAATCCGGCATGACCTACAAAAAGTTAATCGTATTTAATCTGCGGAAGGCCGCATTAGTGATGTTGAGGATGCGGTTTTCCCCTTGGTTAGAGACTCTGCAAGTCATGGACAGACCATTGTTTCTCTTCATCTAAGCCGGATGACCTGGAAAACAGGCTCCGCCGGAACAATGTGCGAATTATAGGAATGCCTGAAAAAGTGGAGGGACGGAACTCTACTGAGTTTGTAGAGAACTGGCTTAAGGAACTGTTTGGAGCATCCAATCTCACTTCCTTATTTGCAGTGGAGAGGGCCCACAGGGTCCCTACTAGGCCCCTACCTCCAGGGGGGTCCACCAAGACCTATGTTGGTGAAATTGTTGCATTACAGAGATAGGGACATTATCCTGCGCCTAGCACGGGAACACCAGCCTCTCACTATGGATGGACAGACTCTGTCTTTTTTCCCTGACTACTCTGCAGAGGTTCAAAAGCGTAGGTCCACCTTCATGGGAGTTGAGCGGAGACTGCAGATTCTGGATGTTCCCTCCTCAATGCTATATCCTGCACGTCTCCGAGTGGTTGCTATGGGGACTACTCACTTTTTTGATTGGGCAGACTCTGCTGCTAGATGGTCCCAGATTTGTCAGAGAGTTCAGCAGGGCTCTCCCCGTCCGGCCCCGGACTGAGCTGGTTTAGTTCCTATGCTGGACTTTTTGCTCTTGTTACTTCCTAATATTTTGTTTATTTGCTCAGTTGCTGATTGAATTGAGTATTGGTCCTGACTATGCTGTTCCATAGGGGGGGGGGGGGGGGGGGGGGGGTTGGGGCGTTATCAAGGGTTTGTTGGATTTGTTCATTTTCATGCTGTGTGGGTTTATATGTCATAACTGATATGTTTTTCATTATTTTGTATGTTCCTGAGGTGGGATAGGTTTATACGATGCCAATTGCGGGAGTGCTCTCGCTATAGTGTACGTCTTTCTCTCTGAGTTGTTTGGGTGTCTGCTGCTCTCACATGCAATGTATTCTACTTTTTCATTTCTCTTTATGCATGTCCTCCTAAGCATTCTCTGGCATGTGTGCTTCAGTGCCCCTGAGTGCCGTATGACGTGGCGATTGTGGCGTGAGAGTTGGTGTTTTGTTTCTTGTTTGGTATGCGAGTTGTCAACCAGATTGTACTCTGTTTGTGCTTCTTTTCCTAGGCCATCCTCAACATGTCTGGCTACGTGTTCCACTGTTTATGGATGCCCACTAGATTGCGACTGTTTCCTCTGGATCATTGCTTGGTATGGCAAGTTTTAATGTATTGAGTTGGAATGTGCGGGGCCTTGGTGATTCCTCTAAAAGATATGCAGCAAGACATCTACAACCTGCAATACTCTGTCTTATGGAGACTCATTTAACTGACGAGACCACCTCTGTGTGGGCGTGGGTGGGTCACTCGTTTCACTCTAAATTCTCTTCTCATGCTAGAGGAGTGAGTATTCTAATTCATAGAGCGATCCACTTTAAAGCATTGTCTACATCAATTGACCCAGAAGGCCGCTTTGTTTGTTTACTATGTGAGATGTCTCGCCGAATGTTAATTATAGTGGGTGTCTATGTCCCCCCCCCCCGTACCATGGGTCTATTATACAACAAATATTGTCCATTATCTCTGGGCTCCCGGCTTCTCCGGTACTGATGTGTGGGGATTTCAATCAATTTCTGGATGCTTCTTTAGATAAATTCTGGGGGGTGCAGGCTTCTCCACCGTCCAGGCCCACGGGCCTGGCACGGATCATGGGGGAGGTGGGCTTGGTAGATCTGTGGCACCATCGCAATCCATCTGGGAGACAGTACTCTTGTTTTTCTGCTTCTTACAGGACACTCTCTAGAATTGATCTGGCTATCGGGGACTCAGATATGGCAAGTATGGTACGTGAGGTGGAGTACATGGCTAGGGGTTTGTCAGACCACTCTCCGATCCTTCTAAAGATTCAGGTGGTGGATTGGTCCGGGGGGGGGGGGTCGCTTGCCGTGGAGGTTAACCCGTTCTGGCTACAATTACTATCTACTTCAGAAATAGTGACTGCTGAACTGAGAGACTTTATCTCTATAAATGCTGGATCGGCTTCGGCCTCTGTGGTGTGGGACTCCCTTAAAGCGTTCCTTCGTGGTCTCTTTATTAGGGACATTAAAATTCATAAGACCATGACCAGAGATAAGGGAGAGCGGTTGAGGCAAGCAGTGGTTTTGGCGGAAAGTACGTATGTTCAGACTCCTACTGATCCCTTGCAAAGCGAATGGGTTCAAGCTCAATCAGTATATAAGCATTTTCTCAAGGAGGCTGTTGAACATAAGCGCTTCTTCGTTAGGGAGGGCACGGGCAAGTTACTTGCTTCCATAGCTAGGGCCCAGCAGGGGGTGGCTTATGTTGGATGTCTGCTAGATTCTGCGGGACGGGAGGTGACTGATCATGGAGGGATTCTAAGGGTGATGCTGGAATTTTATAAAGATACTTACTCCTCAAAGACTGTGTCTACCTCCTCTGAACTAGATGATTATTTGATGGGTGTTTCGCTCCAGTCTCTGTCTTGACTCGCCTTTCACTCTGGCAGAATTGGAGGCAGCGCTGAAAGACTCTGCTAATGAAAAATCCCCGGGCCCTGATGGCCTCCCTAGTGAGGATTATAAAAAATTTCAAGGTATTTTATTGCCACAACTGTTGCGGGTGCTCCAGTCAGCGGAGATGGAGTGCTCTCTCCAGGGCTCCATGATGGAAGCTACGGTGGTGCTCCTACCGAAACCTGGGAAGGATCCGCTACTCGCTGGGTCTTACAGGCCAATCTCACTGCTGTGTTCGGATGTCAAACTGCTGGCTCGGGCGCTCGCAAATAGATTGGATTATGTTATTCTGTCGCTAGTTCACGGGGACCAAACTGGATTTATGGCAGGGAAGTCCACGGTGGACAACATCCGTAAGGTGTTTCTTAATTTACAGATGGCGCAGGAGGGTGCAGGAGCCAGGTCCATTTTTTCCCTCGACGCTGCAAAGGCTTTTGACAGCGTTGAGTGGGATTATTTGTGGCGGATTATGGAGCGTATGGGTTTTGGCCCTAGATTCCTATCATATGTTAAGATGCTTTATCGGGCCCCCAAGGAATGTCTTAGGGTCAATGGACGGCTCTCTGAACCGTTTGAGTTGTGTAGGGGCACACGGCAGGGGTGTCCCTTGTCGCCGCTCCTATTTGCTTTAGCCATAGAGCCCTTAGCTTGCTTAATTAGGTCCTCAGTGGATGTTGTTGGTTTCCGGTATGGTTTAATGGAGGAGAGGGTGGCACTTTATGCGGATGATATGCTGCTGTTTCTGGGAGATACTGCTCACTCACTTGTTCCAATTATGAAATTGATCTCAGACTTTGGTTCCTTTTCCGGTCTGTTGATCAACTGGGATAAGTCGGTACTAATGCCACTTGATCCGTTACCTCATATCCCTTTGTTAACTGAATCTAACATCCAGGTTGTTACTCAATTCAAGTACTTGGGGATCCAGGTGACTCACTCGGTTCATGACTATGTGCAGTACAATCTGATTCCTCTTCTTGATAAGAGTGCACAAAAGGTTGCAATTTGGACTAAACTACCTCTGTCGGTTGTTGGGCGTACTAATTTAGTGAAGATGGTGTTGATGCCTCAGCTTTTATATGCTCTACAAAACTCCCCGGTATGGATTGCGATGGTTTATTTTCACAGAATACAACGACTGTTTCGGCAGCTTGTTTGGGGGGGGGGGGGGGGGGGGAAGCCGGCCAGGATACGGTTAGAAACTTTGCAGAGGAGTAAGTCCTCTGGTGGGCTGACACTTCCTAATCCGTGGATATACTACCTTGCTTCCCAATTGCACCAGATTAGGGGATGGGCGGGAATGGATACTATTGGTCCAGTGGGTAAACTGTTCATGGCCAAATATGGTGGGAGGATTCCATTGCACATTCTAGAAATGGGAGCACTTACTAGGCCTCCGGATGACTCTCCTACCACTAGATTACTCTGCAAATTATGGGGGTGGGCCAAAAGTATTCTGGGCTTGGTGGGTTGCACCAAATTTACTCCTCTATGGCATAACCCAGGGTTGTAGGAATTTCTCAACTTCCAGGATGCTGTGTTTTGGGAGTTGAAGGGGCTGCATGCTATTGGTCAACTGTGTACGGGAGGGGTAGATAAATCGTTTGGGGACCTTCAGACTGAGTTCGGACTACCTCACTCCTCCTTTTTTCGATATTTGCAAATCCGACATGTGTATGAGGTGCAGGGTAGGTCGGGCTCGCTGGAGGTCCAGTCAAATGCAGTTCTGGAGTCGGTGGTTACTAAGAGGGAGTCAGCAGGTGTCATCTCCTGGCTATACCGGGAGCTACTGGGCTCTTATCATGATGGCTTCCCTCTGTTAGTGCGAGGTAAATGGGAAGCTGATTTGGGTCCCTTATCTGATGATGACTGGTCTACCGTTCTGGCCCTAACTCCTTATTTGTCTCTCTCAGAGGCATATCGACTGTCTCAGTTATATCTGTTGCATAGGGTATATAAAACACCAGCACTCCTGCATAGAATTGGTATAAGATCTGATTCTGCATGCCCTAGGTGTGGTCAGTTAAATACTCATCTAGTGCATATGATGTGGGACTGTCCTCACCTGGTCTCTTTTTGGAGAGATGTGCTAGTCCTAATTCGCAGGGTGTATGGAATCACCTTGTCTTTAACACCTAGGGTGTGTGTTCTGGTCCTTATTGGGTGTGATTCTGAACCCTCTGGTGTTGAGATTGGAATGTTACGAGTGTTGTACCAGACTAGAAAGTTGATTGCCCAACACTGGATTAGAGCTAGTCCCCCCTCCATTACGGATTTGACGGTCCGTCTGTGGCTTCTTGTGCGTTTGGAAAAGGGTATATATGAGAAAAGGAAAGCTACTCGTAAATTCCAGGCGGTCTGGGGACCGTGGATGAGTGCTTTTGATAGCCAACCCAATAATCGCTGATAGGGTGTCTCCTCTGAATAAATGGATGTGAGGATGGAGTAGAATGGGGGTTACTGTTCTGCTTGAGTGGCGCCTCATGCTCCGTGTCTAGTTATCTGTCTGTGTTATCTCTCCTTTATGTTAATATCTATGTCTGCGTGACCTCCTACTGATTTGGATTGGGGTTCATATGTTGTCATAATGCTTTTTATTGCTTTACTTTATACTAATGGATGGTCTCTTTGTTGTTCTTTTTGTAGTCATTTGGTGGACAACGGGTTGGGGTGTGTGTTTCTAGGGTGGGTGTGGAACTGTAGGGGTGGAAGTATGGTTGCGATGGGGAATTGTTGGGGTGGTGGGTTGGAGTATGGGTTGGGGTGTTTGATGATGTATGAATATTTGTTGTTAAAATTGAAAACTGTCTTAATAAAAAATATCTGATTTAAAAAAAAAAAAAAAGTCCTGAAGTTACCTGCTGGTTAGCTCAGGGATGGTGATTGGGATCACCACATGAAATCGCTGTGTCCCGCTCAGCTGTGAGGACAGCTGGAGGTCCCTTACCTTGCTCGTGCGACCAATCGGCGCTCCTTTACTGATGCCAGCCATGTGTAAAGGAGCGCCTATAACACTGATCAATGCTATGCTATGGCATAGAATTAATGAGTGTATGTAATCTACAGATTACATGTAATAGTCCCCTATGGGGACTAAAAGTGAAAAAAAAATTGTAAAAAATTATAAATGTGAATTAACCCCCTCCCAATGAAAAAAAATTTGAATCAGCCCCCTTTTCCAAAAAGTTGAAATAA
The DNA here is from genome assembly GCF_029499605.1 of Hyla sarda. NCBI lineage: Eukaryota > Metazoa > Chordata > Amphibia > Anura > Hylidae > Hyla > Hyla sarda. The sequence goes on from NC_079189.1 coordinate 609,558,860, forward strand.
AATAAAAAAAATATATTTTTTAAAATATACAAAAAGTCCTTTCTCTCTTATAAAACTAAAACATTTTTCCCCATTTAGGGAACGTCCCCACGGGTGGATCCACTGCGTATTTTACGCTGCGGACCCGTCGCTTAAGGACCGCTACGTGGTGCCTTTAGATGTGCCTGCTCGGAGCGGCAATACGCCAAATCCCAGAGACTCACAGGAGTAGACGCTCTTTCCAGGATTGGTCAGAGCAACTAGTTTATGCCTTCACTTCTCCTCCACTGATCCCAGGTTAAGGCTTCTGACACTGTCCACATAGAAGCCTTTGGGCTTGAACTCCATATTGTATTGTATTGAGGGTTGTAGTTAATGGAGAATATTCAGAGCAAGGTCTTGTTACCAGTGGGGCCCTCAGGGATCTGTACTGGGGCCCATTGTGTAATATTCTTATTTGTCATATTACAGAAGGTCTCGGGGGTTCAGTATTGTTCTTTTTGCAGATGATACAAAGATTTGGAACAGGGTTAATGTTCCTGGAGGGATACGACAAATTGGAAAGGATTGAGATAATCTAGAGGAATGGTCAGAACTCTGGACACTGATATTTAATGTGGATAAGTGCAAGATAATGGGGGGGGGGGTAATAAACCTCGGGCAGAATATAGAATATGTGATACAGTCCTGACCTCAGTGTCTGAGGAATGGGATTTAGGGGTCATTATCTCAGAAGACTTCGGCCGTGTTCACACGATGTAAATTCCGCACATCTGCATAAATTCTGCATTTGTGTGGAATCTGTGTGGAAATGTTCACATAGATTCCGCATCTTTTCTTTGCAGCCACGTGTTTGATTAAACCAAGAATATGGATGTACAGGAGCTTTGGAGGGCTAATGCGTGTTACTTGTGTGCACTTTTCTTGCGCTGTTAGCTTACAACCGGTAGATATACTGTGTGTGTGCTTAAACCCTATAAATGTAAGTAAGGCATTTAAAGGGGTACTTCGGTGGAAAAGTATATATTTTTTTTAAATTAACTGGTGCCAGAAAGTTAAACAGATTTGTAAATTAGCAAAACAAAAGAACAGAATAGAGAGGGCACTCAAAAGGCGCTACTACACCTGAGGCGGGATAACTGCAGAACATCAGTGGCCCTTACAAGATCTCCTGCGGGGTGCACATACGACAGACGTGAAGTATCAAACAGATATAGAACAAAAGTATGTATGCGCACTCACCGCTCAGCAGAGATCAATCGGCGTGGAGATCGGGTCCGCAGAAAGCTGGGTCACAGCATCGGTGCAGTGGAATGGGCGCTCGGATTTGTAAATTACTTCTATTAAAAAATATTAATCCTTCCAGTACTTATTAGCTGCTGAATACTACAGCGGAAAATATTTTCTTTTTGAAACACAGAGCTGTCTGCTGACATCACGAGCGCAGTGCTCTCTGCTGACATCTCTGTCCATTTTAGGAACTGTCCAGGGCAGCATATGTTTGCTATGGGGATTTTCTCAAAATCTGGACAGTTCCTAAAATGGACAGAGATGTCAGCAGAGAGCACTGTGCTCGTGATTCAGCAGACAGTTCTTTGTTTCAAACAGAAAAGCTTTTCCTCTGTAGTATTCAGCAGCTAATAAGTACTGGAAGAATTAAGATTTTTTTAATAGTAATTTACAAATCTGTTTAACTTTCTGGCACCAGTTGATTTAAAAAAAAAAAGTTTTTCACTGGAGTACCCTCTGTGCTGCGTCTACAGTAACTTAGATACGTATTGCTATGATACAGGTCAGCCCACAGTTTTGTTCAGTTGTACTGTGCCTGGAAAGAGGCTGGCTGAGATTTGTAGTGCACGATGAGGCTTCTGCAAGAATGGATGGGAGGTCCCTGAGATGAACCCACAGATGAAGGCTGTCTCCTATTGGGCTGGGAGCTGATTGACACATAAACCAATAAATCATTGTAAACCTGGTGTGATCATGTGATAGTTGTAAGGAATGCTGGTCAACCTGACGCCATTTCCCTGCCCCTGTACTTCCTGCTCCCTCTGGCGCCAAAACGCCAAAACGTGTTCTTCATCCCTCATGTTGTTATCACACACATTACTTGGGAAGCGCAAGCTGAACCTAGAAGTGTTCAGAAATTCTGGGAGTCACTGCAACTGCGAAATTGGGGTTAAATCTGGGTACCAGGGCTCAGCTCCCTCATCCCTAGTGGTGAGTTACTGTATTACTTCTATTACTTGGGATAATTGTCTATAAATGTTCCCCAACACCTATAGGACTTTTTATAATGTGTAAAGTTCTTCCATCAGAATAATGTCCTAGAAGCCAGAAGATAGAAGTGATTTTGTGTCTCTAATCTGGTCATGTCCTGGAATTCTTCATCACTGGAATAAGTCCCTTCTCTCTGAGGTGTTTGGGTCTCCAGTAGCAGCTCCCCATGGATTATGCCTGTTGGGTCTTCTCCATGAGGAGCAGTGAATATCACAACCATATATCACACTCTTTTCCTACCATGTAAACTATAGTGATGACATCGCTGGATCGGTGACTACGTTCTAAAAGAAAACTTTTATTAACAATTGGGAACAAGTTTGGAGATGCAGTATATGATATATGTATAAATGTCAGATATCCTATGTACATGGTTAATATATAGATGTGTTATCTGCATCATTTATTGCTCTCAATTGGCTTCTCTCCTGTGTGAATTTTTTGATGTTTAACAAGCTGTGATTTTTGAGTAAAACATTTTCCACATTCTGGACATAAAAATGGCTTCTCTCCTCTGTGATTTCTTTGATGAACAACAAGAGATAACTTATGAGTAAAATGTTTCCCACATTCTAAACATAAATATGGCTTCTCTCCTGTGTGAATTCTTTGATGTTGAAGAAGACTTAATTTCTGACTAAAACATTTTCCACATTCCGAACATGAAAATGGCTTTTCTCCTGTGTGAATTCTTTGATGTTGAAGAAGACTTGAATTGTGACTATAACATTTCCCACATTCTGAACATAAAAATGGCTTTTCTCCTGTGTGAATTCTTTGATGTTGACGAAGACTTGAATTGTGACTAAAACATTTCCCACATTCTGAACACGAAAATGGCTTTTCTCCTGTGTGAATTCTTTGATGTTGAAGAAGACTTAATTTCTCACTAAAACATTTCCCACATTCTGAACATGAAAATGGCTTTTCTCCTGTGTGAATTCTTTGATGTTTTATAAGACTTAATTTCCGACAAAAACATTTCCCACATTCTGAACATGAAAATGGCTTTTCTCCTGTGTGAATTATTTGATGTTTTAGAAGACTTAATTTCTGACTAAAACATTTTCCACATTCTGAACATGAAAATGGCTTCTCTCCTGTGTGAATTCTTTGATGTTTAATAAGACTTACATTCTGACTAAAACATTTTCCACATTCTGAACATGAAAATGGCTTCTCTCCTGTATGAATTCTTTGATGATTAACAAAAACTGATTTGCGAGTAAAACATTTTCCACATTCTAAACATGAAAATTTCTTTTCTCCTGTGTGAATTCTTTGATGATTAACAAAAACTGATTTGTGAGTAAAACATTTCCCACAATCTGAACATGAAAATGGCTTTTCTCCTGTGTGAATTCTTTGATGTTTTAGAAGACTTGATTTGAGAGTAAAACATTTCCCACATTCTGAACATGAAAATGGCTTTTCTCCTGTGTGAATTCTTTGATGTTGAAGAAGATTTCCGCTCTGACTAAAACACTTTCCACATTCTGAACAGGACAATGGCTTCTCTCCTTTGTGAATTTTTTGATGCTGAAGAAGACTTGAATTCTGATTAAAACATTTCCCACATTCTGAACATGAAAATGGCTTTTCTCCTGTGTGAATTCTTTGATGTTTAAGAAGACTTGAATTCTGACTAAAACCTTTCCCACATTCTGAACATGAAAATAGCTTTTCTCCTGTGTGAGTTCTTTGATGGCTAACAATACTTGATTTCCAAAGAAAACATTTCCCACATTCTGGACATGAAAATCGCTTTTCCTTATTTTGTTTAACAGACTGAGATGAATCTTTAGGTCGGACTTGTATAACAGGATGAGATGAGAGATCTTGGCTGTGAAGGGCTGAGGGTGTATCTGGGATAATGGAATGTTCTTCATATGTATCTTGTGTGATATAATCATCTGCTTTATAATCTGAAGATATAAGATTCTCCTCTGATCTCCTGGTACAGTCATCTGTGAAAAATACAGTCATATTTTTAAGAAATAATCTTAACCCCTTAATGACCCAGGACACTTAAAAGTTTGCTTTTAAGCGACATATAGGGAAATTTATCAAAACCTGAGTAGAGGAAGAGTGGTGCAGTTGCCCATGGCAACCAGATTGCTTCTTTTATTTAAAAGAGAAAAATGAAAGCAATGTTATTGGTTGCTATGGACAACTGCACCGCTCTTCCTCCATAACTCTTATTTTTCCATCTACAGACTAATATGAGGACTTGTCCTTTGTGAACCAATTGTACTTTGTAATGACACCTTTCTTCTGAAGGTTTTAAATTACGCTGCAGATCCGTTACGTGTGACCCTACCCTAAATGTCATAAGTCACATGGTCACAAGGGGGCGTGGCTATGCTGCAGTGGGTGGGTGGATAGCAGGGTGGACGGGATTTACTGAAGTAATGCTATCCACCCACCCACTACAGCATAACCACGCCCCCTGGAGACCATGTGACTCATGACATATTGTCTCTGGCCGCATGGAATGCTGGGAAAGGTCAGAGACAACAGTAAATAAAAAGACTTGTACTACAGCACTTCTGGGTGGGGTCCTGTGCATGAAAATGGGACAAAGTGACGCAAGGAGGAAATAGAAGCAAATAACACAGGATTATAACTAGACGTCATGGGATCAAAGGCTGAAGAAAAGAAATCCTGGAATATCCCTTTAAGAAAAGCGCTATGGGATTTATTTTATACTTATATAGTGCAGCATAGGCTATTATTAGAGAACATTGAAGATGTTCTTGTGTATGTCTTGTGATACCTGTTTTAGCTGATGTGGCAGGCATGGGTTCTCAGCCATACCTTATTCCTACTTTAGAACAGAAATTATTTTCTGATACATTTCCCATGAATCCTCTGGCTTTGCAGAGAGGGGGCGGGGTCTTATAACTGCACCTGGTCGTCTAATTAGGTTGTTGGTGCTGGAGTTAAGCCAGGTGAACTGATTAGACTCATATAAGGGTTGAGCTCAGTTCACATTATCTGCAGTTTTGATGCATTTTCTTTTTCGAAGTGCGTTCTTAAAGAAATATTACCATAAGGAGAAAGTGGTTTGACCTATAATCACAATTGAGGTATTTTTAGTGTTTAGGATATGTTCACATTTCATTTGCTTTTTTTTCTGCCTTTTGGCTGTAATTTTATATAATGAATCAGAACGACAGCTCTCCTCCCCCTCTCTGCACCTGTGCACGGGCCTGGTCAGCAGCGTCCCTGACCATGTGTGTACGAAGAAAGAAGACGGTCCAGCACTGGTTTGCAGGTAAAAACAGCTTCTTCTTTATTGGGTCAAATCCGACAAGACAACATAGCCGACGCGTTTCGGACCTACACTTGGTCCTTAGTCATGGCATACACACTCAGTAAAAAAAGAGATACATTTATCTAAAACATTATGGTCACATGACCATTCATCAATTAGATGAGGGAAAACCTGGAAAACGTGACATGGATCCCAGAAAGAGTAGTACATTTAATTATACATAGACAGAAAAAAGCAAGCAAGGGCATCGGAACTTAAAAAAAAAAAAAAAAAAAATTATATATATATATATATATATATATATATATATATATATATATATATATAGGAGACCAAATATAATAATAATAATAATAATAATTAAAAAAAAAAATGCCCTCCTCTTTCACATTGGCATGGTCTGCACGGGCTTACATCCCTCTTCTATAGGAGATATATATAAAAAAAAAGGGGGGATATATGTTATCATCCACCACCTCTTCCTATTACACTCTTCACCAGTATAAAATCAAATCCTGCCTCAGATTCATACCTGCAGTTGACGGGTGTCCAGCTAGAAAATCCAGAAAGACTCCCGGTTCAGCAGGGTCCTCCGGTGATCGCCTCCTCTGGTATGCCTAAATACTTTTTCTATGCCTATAATTTTCAATGATTCTGTATTCCCTCCGTGGTTATCTCTGAAGTGCCTGGACAAGGAAGACACATTAAAACCAACCCCTCTCGCATCTGAAATGTGTCTCCTAATCCGGCACTTCAGGGCATTTACGGTACAGCCCACATACTGTATATTACATGCAACACATGTAGCCATATAGACTACACGAGTAGTATTACAATTGATATAGGTTTTCATTTTATAACTTCTATTCGTACTACATGAAACAAAAGTATTAGTTACCTCCATATGGCCACATGTGATGCATTTTTTGTGTCCACACTTCCAACTTCCTGGAAAATTCAACCAAGTAGGTTTGATTTTATTTTTGTTTTTATCAGGGTCCGCAAACAGGCTGGGAGACAATTGTGAGCCCAAAGATGGCCCTCGCTTCGCCACAGCCTGTAGAGAGCATACCTCAAAATTACGTAGCACCGGACCCTGTTCCAAAATGGGCAGGTATCTTTTCAAAATGTATTTTATTGCATAAAATAGTTTACTGTAGGCTGTAATAAATCTAGGCAAGTATTGTTTGTTTCTCTGGGGGTCATTTATAATCTGTCTCCTATTATTTGTTTTAATTAACTTTTCTCTATCTAGACTTTTTGCTTTTCTGCGAGCCTCCTGTAAAGTTCCCTCATCATAACCTCTTTCTTATAGCCTCTGATGTAGATTACCTGATTCCTCATCGAAAGTGGACTGGTCAGTACAATTTCGCCTCAGGCGTACCCACTCGCCATATGGAATGTTTTGTACCACATGGCGGGGGTAACAAGAACTTGCCTGTAGAATGGTATTCCCAGCCACTTCTTTACGATATGGGGAGACTACCACCTTTTCACCTTTCCCCTCTAAGACCACATCCAAAAAGGGAATTTTATCATGTGAAATAGATGTAGTGAACTTCAGATTTAGTTCATTCCGATTCATATACTGGATGAACTCTTCAAATCTGTTAGAGCCACCCTTCCATATCAGAATCAAATCGTCGATGTATCGACCTATCCCATTTGATATCTGAATGGAAGGGATTACTGGGGGCAAAGATATACATTTCCTCCCAGTAATAAATGTTAGCATATGACGGGGAGTATTTCGCACCCATTGGAGCTCCACGGACCTGAAGGAAAAATTGATAATTGAACATGAAAAAATTATTGCTCAGAAGAAATTCTGTAGCCATTAAAATAAATCGCTTCAGGTCCGTGGAGTAATTGCTGTGTACTTCTAGGTGTCTGGTGAGTGCCTTTAAACCTTCTTGGTTTGGAATGGAGGGATACAGCGAGACCACATCACATGTGGCCCAGCTGTATCCCTCCTGCCACCCCATACATTGCATGATCTCCAACACATGTTTGGTATCCCTTAGGTAGGTAGGAGTTACCCCCACCAAGGGTTGCAGGTGGCTGTCCACCCAGTCTCCCAGTCTCTCCCCCAAGGCTCCGATCCCTGCCACTATCGGACGCATAGGGGGAGGAAACTCCCCTTTATGTACCTAGGGGAGAGAATGGAAGACTGGGGTTACAGGCTCACCCACAAAAAGAAAATCCCAAATTTTTTGATTAAGCACTCCCATATTAACCCCTACATCCAACAGCCTGCTCAGCTCCCGTTGACATACACCTGTGGGGTCTCCATCAAGCTTGACATAGGTAGATTCATCCGTCAAAATAATTTCATTTAATTTCTTATATAGTCCAGCATTGAGCAGCACCACGGATTCCCCCTTATCCGCATGTCTAATTATCAAATCGGGGTTATCCCGTAGCGCTGTCAATGCTTTTCTCTCAGCTTCAGATATGTTGGAGTGTGGGTCGTTTTTTTTCAATTTATGGCTTAATTGCACTAGGTCCCTTTCTACCAATTCCTGGTATCTATCTAGCGCACCCGGTCTGGATGCAACCGGATAGAAACCAGGAATGGACACCTTAAAACTAAGACCCCCTTCACAAACAGGCTGAGACTCAATTTCAAGTGCATGCAACGAAATTATATTACATTGATCAGAGAAATCTACACAAATTTCATGCTGGTTAGGCAAAATCATAGATACATTGCGATTAGGAACTTGTAATGGTGATGCCGGCAGTTCATTGTTTTTCTCACATAAAGCAAAATGTCTTTTAAGTGTGACCTTGCGAGCCCAACGATTAATGTCCAGTATTGTATGAAAAAGTCTGAAATCGCATGATGGGACATAGTTCAGACCTCGGCTTAAAACCGCAATTTGTGTGTCGGTAACATTATAACTAGACAGATTAATAACAGACAGACTTACTTGGGAGGCGTTAGAGATCGCAGCGGATATCTTTTTCATGTTCAATGATCAATTTTTCCTTCAGGTCCGTGGAGCTCCAATGGGTGCGAAATATTCCCCGTCATATGCTAACATTTATATGACGTACTGGGAGGAAATGTATATCTTTGCCCCCAGTAATCCCTTCCATTCAGATATCAAATGGATAGGTCGATACATCGACGATTTGATTCTGATATGGAAGGGTGGCTCTAACAGATTTGAAGAGTTCATCCAGTATATCAATCGGAATGAACTAAATCTGAAGTTCACTACATCTATTTCACATGATAAAATTCCCTTTTTGGATGTGGTCTTAGAGGGGAAAGGTGAAAAGGTGGTAGTCTCCCCATATCGTAAAGAAGTGGCTGGGAATACCATCCTACAGGCAAGTTCTTGTCACCCTCGCCATGTGGTACAAAACATTCCATATGGCGAGTGGGTACGCCTGAGGCGAAATTGTACTGACCAGTCCACTTTCGATGAGGAATCAGGTAATCTACATCAGAGGCTATAAGAAAGAGGTTATGATGAGGGAACTTTACAGGAGGCCCGCAGAAAAGCAAAAAGTCTAGATAGAGAAAAGTTAATTAAAACAAATAATAGGAGACAGATTATAAATGACCCCCAGAGAAACAAACAATACTTGCCTAGATTTATTACAGCCTACAGTAAACTATTTTATGCAATAAAATACATTATGAAAAGATACCTGCCCATTTTGGAACAGGATCCGGTGCTACGTAATTTTGAGGTATGCTCCCTACAGGCTGTGGCGAAGCGAGGGCCATCTTTGGGCTCACAATTGTCTCCGAGCCTGTTTGTGGACCCCGATAAAAACAAAAATAAAATCAAACCTACTTGGTTGAATTTTCCAGGAAGTTGGAAGTGTGGACACAAAAAATGCATCACATGTGGCCATATGGAGGTTACTAATACTTTTGTTTCATGTAGTACGAATAGAAGTTATAAAATGAAAATCTATATCAATTGTAATACTACTCGTGTAGTCTATATGGCTACATGTGTTGCATGTAATATACAGTATGTGGGCTGTACCCTAAATGCCCTGAAGTGCCGGATTAGGAGATACAGTGTCTTCCTTGTCCAGGCACTTCAGAGATAACCACGGAGGGAATACAGAATCATTGAAAATTATAGGCATAGAAAAAGTATTTAGGCATACCAGAGGAGGCGATCACTGGAGGACCATGCTGAACCGGGAGTCTTTCTGGATTTTCTAGCTGGACACCCGTCAACCGCAGGGTATGAATCTGAGGCAGGATTTGATTTTATCCTGCTGAAGAGTGTAATAGGAAGAGGTGGTGGATGATAACATATATCCCCCCCCTTTTTTTATTTTTTATATATATCTATATATATCTATATATTTATATATATCTCCTATAGAAGAGGGATGTAAGCCCGTGCAGACCATGCCAATGTGAAAGAGGAGAGCATTTTTATTATTATTTTTGGTCTCATATATATATATATATATTTTTTTTTTTTTTTTGAAGTTACGATGCCCTTGCTTGCTTTTTTCTGTCTATGTATAATTAAATGTACTACTTAGATTCTTTCTGGGATCCATGTCACATTTTCCAGGTTTTCCCTCATCTAATTGATGAATGGTCATGTGACCATAATGTTTTAGATAAATGTATCTCTTTTTTTACTGAGTGTGTATGCCATGACTAAGGACCAAGTGTAGGTCCGAAACGCGTCGGCTATGTTGTCTTGTCAGATTTGACCCAATAAAGAAGAAGCTGTTTTTACCTGCAAACCAGTGCTGGGCAGTTTTCTTTCTTCGTAATTTTATATAATCGCTGTAAAAGTTACAAGTAAAATAGCAACATTTTTGCTAAGATTAAAAAAAAAAAATACCATGGCAAAAACTGAAAAAATGCAAAATATGTGAACACAACTTTAGGGAGGTGTATAACAACTATATACCCTGATCCCACAGACATAGCAGCAGCAGACAGGAGCAGGGAGGGGAGGTGTGTAACGTCTATACATTCTGATCCTATAGTTACAGCAGCAGCAGTATACAGATAGAGCTGAAAGGGGGAGGGTGTATAACTCCTATATATCCTGATCCCATAGAGAGAGCAGCAGCAGTACATAGAGCTGGAGGGGAGCTTTATAACTTCTATATATCTTAATCCCATAGAGATAACAGCAGCAGTATACAGATAGAGCTGGGAGGGGAGGGTTCTGGGAGCTAGCAGGAGAGATCTGCTATTTGAAGATGTAATCCTGTAGTTCACAGGAAGTTAGCTGATCTAGGACTGACCACTACCCCTGACATATTAAGCAATGTCATTTTCTGTGGGTCAGGCTGGTGATTACATGACTCAGTTACAGTAATGAAACACATGGATGCAGCTGTGCTGGAATTAAACAAATTATGCTGTAGGGATAGTAATGGTGAGTGTGCACAATATGAGGGGGAAAAAAAGCCAAAACCTAGAGTACTACGCTCCTCCACCCTTCTGGCCATCTTCACCCCCCGAGCACAGCGCCCCCTTCCCATTGAGGTGCAGCCCGTCCCTATGGTAGACCCTGTATCAGACAGAGAAGTCGGCCCAGTTCTCCATGAACCCAAACCCTTCCTTCCTACACGAGCTTCTGAGCCACTTGTTTACCTCCCTGATCTCCCGCTGCTTCTCTGGTGAGGCTCGTGGTACAGGTAATTAGTGCTGGGCAGTATACCGGTATGAACCGGATACCGTTTTTTTTTTCTTCCGCCCTCACTTGTCCCGGTGTGCTTCTCTGGCCCAATTCCGAGAGCTGAATCAGGCCACAGAAGCTAATCCATTTACTGTGTCCCCCCGCTGCGCCTGTCAGCCAGTGTCCCCACCGCTAGCGGGATCCATGTGCCCACTAGCGGTGTCAAATGTGCCCCCCGCGAGCGCTACCATCACCGCTAGCGGGGTCCCTGTGCCCACTAGCGGTGTCACAAGAATGCCGAGCGCGGCTCTGTTCCCCGTCCCTGTCAGCTCTCAGGGTACGGGAACAGATTTAAAAGCCTCGCGCGCGGCTAACGTAGTACTGCGCAGGCACAGCACTACGCAAATAGCGTAGGGCTAACGTAGACAGCGCTAGGAGCCTAGCGTTAGCCCTACGCTATTTGCGCAGTACTACGTTAGCTGCGCGCGAGGCTTTTAAATCTGTTCCCGTACCCTGAGAGCTGACAGGGACGGGGAACAGAGCCGCGCTCGGCATTCTTATGACACCGCTAGTGGGCACAGGGACCCCCCTAGCGGTGATGGTAGCGCTCGCGGGGGGCACATTTGACACCGCTAGTGGGCACAGGGACCCCGCTAGCGGTGATTGTAGCGATCGCGCTCGCGGGGGGCACATTTGACAACACTAGTGGGCACAGGGACCCCGCTTGCGGGGTGGGGGGGTAATACCGTGATACCGCGATAATAAAAAAAAATACCATGATATTAATTTTAGGCCATACCGCCCAGCACTACAGGTAATATTTCAGAGAATATTACCTTGGAGGTCCTCTCCTTCAGCTTGCGGCCTAAGTCCCTGAAATCATTTTTAAGGACACTCCATCTACCTCTTACTTTGTCATTGGTGCCAATGTGAACCATGACTGCTGGGTCTTCTCCAGCCCCTCCCAGCAACCGGTCAACCCGATTCGCGATGTGCTCGAGCGCCAGGAAGACAACACACTGTTCGGTGATCCCGGTCTTTGTGACAGATCTCCCTGTCTGTCCCCCCTAATAATAGAGTCCCCCACTACCAGCACCTGTCTGGCCTGCCCTGTGCTCCTTCTTCCCTCCTTACTGGAGCAGACACCCCCCTGGTGGTCAGAGGCAGTATTTTGCTGCAGCATCGCTAACTCTGAACTAGCATGCCTTTATCTGCCAACTGGGCAAACTTGTTGGGGTATAAGATCAGGACTAGCCTCCCTGACACTTTTCCCTCTACCCCGTTTTCTAACTATAACCCAGCTAGCTGCCTGACTGTCCTGCACCTCCATCCCACTATCCTCCCCACCTCTACCCCACAGAATGCCCGCTCAGTACCCAGCAGACTCCTCCATGTTGTCAATACATCTCAGTCTTGCCAGATGCTCCTCTAGATCCAGGATCTGGGCTTCCAAATGAACAACCCGCACAACAATATGCACCCCCCTACTGCTGTTCAAGGATTGTATACACTGACCAAGATGTACACTGGATAGCATTGTCAAACATGGAGTCAGTGTGGGGGCACAGGAGGGGTATCATATCAGTGTGGGGGCACAGGAGAGGTATCATATCAGTGTGGGGCACAGGAGGGGTATTATATCAGAGTGGGGGCACAGGAGGGGTATCATATCAGTGTGGGGGCACAGAAAAAGTGGGGGCACAGGAGGTTTATAATATATCAGTGTGGGGGCACAGGAGGGGTAGAATTTCAGTGTGGGGGCACAGGAGAGGTATCATATCAGTGTGGGGGCACAGAATAAGTGGGGGCACAGGAGGTTTATAATATCAGTGTGGGGCACAGGAGGGGTATAATATCAGTATTGGGGGCACAGAATAAAAATGCCTTTATTTCTATAACGCCCACATATTCTGCAGCACTGTACACAGTTTGTTATCACTCAGGTTGCTCCCTGTCCCCATTGGGGATCACAATGTAAATTCCTAATTCACCTATCAGTATGTCTTTGGAGTGTGGGAGGAAACCAACGCAAACAAGGGGAGAACATACAAACTCCTCGTAGATGTTGGTCTTGGTGGCATACTAGCTGTACACTAGGGCTCTGCAGACCATATAAGTGATTACAGATACATCCAGTGACTCTTTTCTATCTGGCCCAGACAGCCATGAAGACTTTTCCTGGTCAAAACTTGTCTCTGCAGAATCTGCTGACAAAAATGTTGTGTTCCTTTATCCAGCACAATCCCCACCACTTTACATATCTGTATTGCCCCACACAGTAATAGTTCCCACCTTGAGCACCAATATAGTAGTTAGGTCCCTTCTGTGCCCCCATACTGCCCCCACTATTACGCCTCAATACTGTCACATATAGTACTTAGGCCCCCTTGGTGCCCCCATAAAGTAGTTGGCCCCCCATATAGTATTAGCCCAATGTAAAAGACAAATACCTTTCTCTAATCGTTTTTCAGCAGCTACCGGCGCTCTGCTCCCCGCGGCTCCAACTCTCTGAGCTCCCTATACAGACAGCGCCATACAGAGATGCTGCCCACACCGGAAGTCATGGCTACAGAGACAGGACGGAGCCGCCAGTGTAACACACACAATAAATAGCCACGCTTGTTGGGGGATCAGGGACATGTGTCCCCTGCAGACTAGGTCACAGTCACACCCCCTTTCCACTGCGATCCTTACGTCCTGCACATAGGTATATTTCATGTCTATATTCCAGCTGTATTCTGCATCCATATTATAAATGTGTTATCTCCCATAACTGAGTCACAGGTTTGGCTGAATGGAGGAACATACAGCAGAAAAGAGACAGGACACAAAGCTTAAAGAATTCCACAAAACATTGTTGTTGAGTAAAATCTGTTCCCTGCATTTAGTGGTTACTACTCACCTGGATGGTTACCTGTAGGATTATCCTCCTTATACTGCTCAACACCGCTCACATCTGTCTCCTCTTCTTCTTCCTTTATGTCTGTAGCATTTATATAGATTGGATCTTTTCCTGTAGGAATGTCCTCTATATACTGCTCATCACTACTCACATCTGTCTCCTCTTCTTCTTCCTTTATGTCTGCAGCGTTAATATAGATTGGATCTTTTCCTGTAGGAATGCCCTCCTTATACTGCTCATCACCGCTCACATCTGTATTTTCTTCTTCCTTTATATCTTTAGCATTAATATAGATCAGATCTTTCCCTGTAGGAATTTTCTCCTTATACTGCTCATCACTGCTCCAATCTGTCTTTGGAACATTAATATTGTTCATATCTTCTCCCTGAATGATAAGATGTGGAAGAAATATTGTAAAAGTCATCAGACAGTAAAAGTCATGATGAATGTTTTATATGAGCAGAAAAGATCATTAATTCTCACACAGACGAAAAATAACAAAATGAGTTATCTGAGCCCCATTAACCTCTTAAGGATGCAGGGCGTACCTGTACGCCCTGCGCCCGGTATATAACGCGGGGTCATGCAGTAACCCTGCGTCATACAGGGTCGGTCCCGGTGGCGAATGATAGCCAGGACCCTGGGCTAGCGTGCAGCACCGATAGTTGTGCCGTGTGCTATTAACCCTTTAGACGCGGCGTTCAAAGTTGATTGCTGCGTCTAAAATGAAAGTAAAAGCTTCCCAACAGCTCAGTCGGGCTGATTGGGACCATCGTGGTGAAATTGGGATGTCTCGATCAGCTAGAACGCGAGCGGAGGTCTCCTTACCTGCCTCCGTCGTGTCCAATCAGCGATGGATTGCTCCAAGCCCGAGATCCAGGCTTGAGCATTCGACTGCCGATAACACTGATCTTTGCCCTATCAATGCACGGCAATGATCTGTCTATGAGATTGGTATGTGCATTGCAATAGCCACTAGGGGGGGGCTATAACACTGCACAAAAAAAAGTGTAAAAAAAAAAGGAAATAAAAGATCATTTAACGCCTTCCCTAATAAAAGTAAAAAATCACTCCCCTTTTCCCCATTTATCTCCTTAAAGGGGTATTCCAGGAAAAAACTTTATATATATCAACTGGCTCCGGAAAATTAAACAGATTTGTAAATTACTTCTATTAAAAAATCTTAGCCCTTCCAATAGTTATTAGTTTCTGAAGTTTTCTGTCTAACTGCTCATTGATGATGTCACGTCCCGGGAGCTGTGCATGATGGGAAAATATCCACATAGGAACTGCACAGCTCCCGGGACGTGAGTCATCAGAGAGCAGTTAGACAGAAAACAACTCAACTTCAGAAGCTAATAACTATTGGAAGGATTAAGATTTTTTAATCAAAGTAATTTACAAATCTGTTTAACTTTCCGGAGCCAGTTGATATATAAAAAAAAGTTTTGGCCTGGAATACCCCTTTAACGGCGAAGTACGTATATTTACATCCTGCGCCGGCTCCCGGCGGCCATCAACGGCCGGGACCCGCAGCTAATACAGGACATCACCGATCACGGTGATGCCCTGTATTAACCCCTTCAGACGCGGAGATCAAAGCTGACCGCCGCGTTTGAAGCAAAAGTTAAACTATCCCAGCTGCTCAGTCGGGCTGTTCGGGACCGCCTCGGTGAAATCGTGGCGTCCCGAACAGCTTACAGGACATCGGGAGGGACCCTACCTGCCTCCTCGGTGTCCGATCGACGAATGACTGCTCCGTGCCTGAGATCCAGGCAGGAGCAGTCAAGCGTCGATAACGCTGATCATAGGCATGTTAATACATGTTAGTGATTGTTGTAAAAGATCAGTGGATGTAATGTTATAGGCCCCTATGGGGGCTATAACTTTGCAAAAAAAAAGTGTTAATAAAGATCAATTAACCCCTTCCCTAAAAAAAAGTTTGAATCACCCCCCTTTTCCCATTAAAAAAATAAAACAGTGAAAATAAAAATAAACATATGTGGTATAGCCGCGTGCGTAAATGTCCAAACTATAAAAATATAACGTTAATTAAACCACACGGTCAATGACGTACACGTAAAAAAAAATATCAAAGCCCAAAAAATGAATAAAAAGTGATCAAAAAGTCCGATCAAAACAAAAATGGTACCAATAAAAACTTCAGATCACGGCGCAAAAAATGAGCCCTCAGTTTTCCTGCAGGTAGTTATGATTTTTTCCAGAAGTAAAAAATTAAACCTATATAAGTAGGGTATCATTTTAATCGTATGGACCTACAGAATAATGATAAGGTGTCATTTTTACCAAAATATGCACTGCGTAGAAACGGAAGCCCCCAAAATTTACAAAATGGCGTTTTTTCTTAAATTTTTTTCCCCGTTTCGCCGTGGATTTTTGGGTAAAATGACTAATGTCACTGCAAAGTCGAATTAGTGACGCAAAAAATAAGCCATAATATGGATTTTTAGGTGGAAAATTGAAAAGGTTATAATATTTAAAAGGTAAGGAGGAAAAAACGATAATGCAAAAACTGAAAAAGCCTGCGTCCTTAAGGGCTTAAAAAAAAAAAAAAAATGTGTAAATAAAAATTAACATATGTGGTATTGCCACGTGCAGAAATGTGCGAACTATAAAAATATATAATTAATTAAACCGCACGGTCATTGGCGTATGCGCAAAAAAATTCCAAAGTCCAGAATAACGTATTTTTGGTCACTTTTTATATCAGGAAAAAATGAATAAAAAGCGATTAAAAAGTCTGATCAATATAAAGATGGTACCGGTAAAAACTTCAGATCACTGCGCAAAAAATGAGCCCTAATACCGGCCTGTGTGAGGAAAAATAAAAAAGTTATAGGGGTCAGAAAATGACAATTTTAAACGTATAAATTTTCCTGCATGTAGTTATGATTTTTTTTTAGAAGTAATACAAAATAAAACCTATATAAGTAGGGCATCATTTTAACTGTATGAACCTACAGAATAAAGATAAGTTGTCATTTTTACAAAAAAAAATGCACTGCATAGAAACGGAAGCCCCCAAAAGTTACGCTTCGCCGTAGATATTTTGGTAAAATGACTAATGTCACTGCATAATAGAATTGGTAGTGCAAAAAATAAGCCATACTATGGAATTTTAGGTGCAAAATTGAAAGGGTTATGATTTTTAGAAGGTCATGAGGAAAAAATGAAAATGCAAAAAAGGAAAAAAAACCTGCATCCTTAAGGGGTTAATACAATGTTCCTCCATGTTTATAAACAGGGGAGATTACATTAAGGATGGAGCGGCCAGTGTGACGCATACACAATCAAAAGCCACGCTCATTCAGGGATCAGGGACTTGCGGGCCAGGTCACAGTCACACCCCCTTTCTACCGTGATCCTTACATTCCTGCACATAGGTATATTTCCTGCCCATATTACACCTGTATTCTGCATCTATATTATAATGTGTTATCTTCCATAACTGACCAGTCACTGGTTTGGCTGAAGGAGGAACATACAGCAGAAAAGAGACAGGACACAGAGCTTAAAGAATTCCACTAAACATTGTAAGTAGAAAAGATCACTCAAAATTTTGAAATCTGACTGGAAATAGAGATGGCGCCATAAGGGATATCCTGCAGGATTCTGACAATCAAACTTACGTGTAAATATATTCCATACAGATTTCAGAGACCATGGGAGGCCACAAATCTTCACCTGTTTGGAGCCCCACCTGGAGGATGCCTCTTGTGTACGCTAGTCCTGATGAGGAAGAAGGGGCTACACCCCAAAAATCCTTCAGGTTAGGGTTAGGAGACTATGGCGCAGTAAATTATTCCCAGTTTCTAACTTCCATGTCAGGGAAATCCCCCTGGAGATGATCTATTTGACACTTAGAGACCGGAATGCCGAAAGGAGGCACAGGAGCTCCTGCTACGTTTAAGAGGCTGATGGAGAAAACTGTGGGGGAAATGAACCACATTGTATTTGGGAACACACCAGAAGAGCATGAACAGAGATTGCTGAAGGTGTTGGATCGGCTTCAAGCAATCAAAGCTATCAAAATACAAATGTCGACTTCTGTTACATATATAGGGCACGTTGTCTCTGCAGAAGGAATAGCCACGGACCCCGCTAAGATTGAAGCAGTGTTAAACTGTCTGAGACTACCTCTGAGATACAGGGTGCTAAAGCGTCACGTCCTAAAGATCTCATTGGAAAGTAATGGACTTCAGGATGTGAAGAGGTCTTCTTAGCAATGAAGAAGAGACTCACTAAAGCTACTGCTTGGCGTAAGCAGACGCTGAAAAACTCAATGTCCTCCTTGTGGATGCCAGTATGGAAGGTCAAGGAGGCGTTCAGCACCAACATTATCCAGAAGGCTTAAGACGGTGTCTTACATAAGAAGAAATCTTACGGTTGCCAAGAAGAATTATCCAATCCACAATTTGGAATTTCTGACACTCAAGTGGGCCATTGTGTACAAGCTGCATGAATTTTTATATGGAGCAAGGTTTGAAGTAAGGACTAATAATAATAATCCACTTACCTACATCCAGACTACAGCCAAGCTGGATGCCACAGGACATAGGAGCTCGGCTGCATTGTCAAATTACAGTTTCAGCCTGATATACAAGCAAGATTCCAAGACTGTCAGTCCGGATGCCCTGCCCCCCAGACCTGGACTCCCTCCTCACCAAGACAAAGAGAAGTGGGAAGAAATTTCTGGACCGGGGTGGGAACATTTTGATAAATGAATGTAGTGACTCAGGATGAAGAGGATACACTTCATTAGTCACTCCTCAGAAGCAGTGCCAGAGGTATTCACACTCCAATCATGCTTCAACAGTGGTCCAGCATAACCCCGGAAGACAAGAGGAAGGCCCAGTCACAGTACTGGTATAAAGGGGCAATTCTCCGGGGGGGGGGGGGGGGGGGGAGGGGGGGGGGGTTGGGTTGGCGTGGCACGGCGCAGAAGGAGGTAGCCACACACTAAATCTGCTCCCGCTCCCGTGGCCGCAAACTATCTTGAATCTGCTGGTGACCCTGCACTATTAGATGGGGAGAACCTCCCGGCGCTGTCTAAAGCCTTCCTCTATTGCCCAGCAGTCTTCCGCCCCGCCTGGGAACATTGTGCACTTCCTTAGGACACCTCAGGCCTCCACACCGGGCCGTCCGCCCACCATTACGGGCCCTGAGCAAGGCCTGCATTCCCGCTCCCTGGGTCCCGCTTCCAGCCAGGCTGCCGACTCACCTGCGCTCCAGCCGACATCAGCGGAGGACTTGCAAAACACATTGCAGCTGCTGCCTCCTACCTCAGCAGCTCAGCCTCCTCTCTGTGGACCGGACGCCTTCTCCCTGCTTCGTAGCTGTGCTCCAGGAGCTTCCTGCTGCTGACGCTGCTCCTGCCGGAGCGTGCGACTGTACTCCTGCCAGCCCAACTCTGTGGTGACTCTCTTGGCCTGTCTGCCTGGGACTCCAGCCCATTGGGTGCCTCTCTGCAGTCCTCCTCACAAGGGATTCTGACCATCTCCCCATCTTATGCAAGGGGCCACCATTTTAGGCCTCATTGATCCGGGGGTCATCCTCCTCCTCCTCCTGGTCCTCCTGCCTTTGGACCCCTCAGCTGGTCCTCCTGCCTCTGGATCCCTCTCACCTGAGCCTCCTGCTTGGGGGCCTGTACTACCTGCCTCAGTGGGGCACTGGACTGAGCTCTATGACCGCCCCCCCCACCCCCACTGCACCCCGAGCTCCTCTCCATCAGCACCATTTTGCCAGCCTCACCTAAACCTCAAAGAATTATGTCTGCACACAAGCGCACGGGGCTTCTCCTCCCAAGGGAGCCCATCTGTTTCCCCTGGGCCCTGCGTGCCCCCTGTGCTGATGGCTAAAAAAAAAAATATCATGAAATACCCTTTCAGAGGCTGATTTGGCTTGTTCAAGACTGCCTGCACCCTCTTCTGCCCCTCCGGATTGGAGTCAGCTCCTTTCCCAGATTCCTGCTAAAGAGGATTTCCGTTCACTTGCTGCTGAAGTCAAAGATACCTGCTGGATGGAAGTTTTATCCCTATGCCAAGACTTACAGCATGTTTCTGACAGAGTTGAGGGTCTAGAGGATGCCCACAATTCCACCAGGGCCTATATTGCTCAGCTCCAGTCTACAATATCCTCTCAAACGGAATTTCTCAGTGATCTACATACTCATTGTGAGGACTTGGACAATTGGGGGAGGCGTAATAACATCCGAGTTCGGGGACTGCTGGAGACTACCCATCAGGAGGACCTCCATGTGACCCTGGAAGCCATTTTCAACCTTATCCTGGGTGAGTCCTCCTCCCACAAAATCAAGCTGGACAGAGCTCATAGGGCCTTCCGCCCTAAATCCACCACAGGCACTCACAGGGACGTTATTTGTTGTGTGCACAACTTCCAACTTAAGCTATCATGGCTAAAGCTGGTTTTCTGCATAACTTTGATTTTGATGGGGCTCCAATCCAGTTGTTTCAAGACCTATCCTGGTTCATGTTGAGAAAAAGGCGGATGCTTCAACCCCTTCTGGCAGTCCTACGCTCCCACCAAGTGCCTTACAGGTGGAATTTCCTGTTTGCTCTCCATGCCTGAAAAAACGGACGCTCTGCTGTGCTCCTTCTCAGATCTCCCGGCCTTCTGCTCAACCTTGGACTTGCCTGTTTCTCAGATGGTAGACTGGGACCTGACATCCCCTCCCCCTCATCTCCCTCCTGTTTGGCAGCCTGTCCGCCCCTGCTGTTCTGGACAGAACAGGAAGTCTACCCCCCAGGATCCTAGGGGCTCGTAGTGGGCCCCACCTTCGAGCTGCCGTCCGAGGACTGATGCTACCTCTCTGTCTATTGCCTCGGGGCTTTGGTTGGCTCCTGGTTCTCCCTTGCTTGATGTTGCTACTTTGAATATTGCTATGTTTCTGTATTAATATTTGCTGTAGTTAATGTTTGCACCTGTTATTTCTCTTTCATCAC
This sequence comes from Hyla sarda, assembly GCF_029499605.1. Lineage (NCBI taxonomy): Eukaryota > Metazoa > Chordata > Amphibia > Anura > Hylidae > Hyla > Hyla sarda. The sequence goes on from NC_079189.1 coordinate 609,579,908, forward strand.
GTCCTTTTTGGCACGGCCTTAGGGAGTGGTGTATGACCTTTTGGCGGTAGCTTTCTGGTGTCGTTCACCCATTTTTCCCCCCTTGAGGCTGTGGCAATGGACTACCTGTTTTCTGAGTATTTGTTTACCCCGCTCCCTTTAATGGTCTTGGCATCTGCATTGGCTGCTTGGTCAATGATTCACTTTTTGATCTGTTCTGTTTTTGTCCTGTCATTTGTCTGTCCCCTTCTTGCCCTTTCGTCTTTTTCCCCTACTTTTTCTTGCTTTGTTGACATGCCTGACTGAATATTTTGCTAATAATGGTTGTTCTCTGGGAATCTCACAAGTCGGTTTTACGGAGGCATTGTATTGCTCTGGGTGCGCGACTTAAGCGTGATGCTCTGGCTTGTTCCTGGAAACTTAAGGCACAAATTACCAGACTGGAAAGACTTTTACTGTCTCTCCCTCGGTGAGGTGCTTGGCGGCTGCTCGGGCTGAACTGGTTGACCTTGCTCTCAGTCATGTTGAGCGACGACTGTTGTATGCTATGCTACACTTTTATGAGAAAGGTAATAAGGCTCATACCATGTTAGCTAGGCGACTACATGATCGAGCAGTCGCCCAGTCCCCCTCAGCCTTGAAAGACTCTTCTGGTGTTCTCCATTATTACCCAGCCAAAATTTCCCGCCTTCCAATTTACTATTACTCTGGTCTTTATTCTCTTCCTTCTCAGCTTTCATCTGACCGGGAGGAGCGTGCAGCTGTCCTTGATTCTTATTCCTCTCGATGTGGCTTGCCGACTTTGTCAGGGGCGGATTGTGAGGTTCTTAATGCTCCCATTACTAGTGAGGAGCTCATGGAGGTCCTCAAGTCTCTTCCTGCTGGTCGCTCCCCTGGCCCAGACAGATTTACATATTTGTATTATAAGACTTACTCTTCAATTCTTATACCTAAACTTGTTCCTCTCTTCAATTCTTTCATATTTATTAGTTATGTTATTTTAGCAATCTGACATAACATCCAGTCAGTATTATACAATAATTAACATACTATCACCACATCCCGACACCAGACCCTCAATCACTACATATCCCATCATTACATCCCACATAGAATATTAGCATATGAGTAACTAGAGGTCTGTATCTCCATATATTCTTCTATATAATTTACAAATCTGTTTAACTTTCTGGCACCAGGTGATTTAATAAAAAAAAGTTTTCCACCGGAGTACCCCTTTAACCCTTTCCCAAACCAATACATACATGTACTTCAAGGGACGGCTCCCATTCTATAATGCGGGTGTCAGGCCCAAGGCCTGATTATTAAAATCCTATATGTGTATTATAATTATAACTGTGTGATGTATTATCCAAGCCAGTGTGATGTATTATCCAAGACTGTGTTTTGTGTATTGCATTTTATTGGGGGGTCTGGCTGCTTGTTTACATCTCCTTTGAAGTCAAAGGCTCTTTTGAAGTCATGCACTCTGGTCCCATCATATAATCAAACAGATAAGGGGCCAGGAAGAGAGATGCCCCACCTGGTGGGACCAGAGGGGAGGGGGGAATGGAGTCTCCCTCCCAAGAAAGCAGATGTGCTATTTTAAAACAATGCTAGACTCAAAGTTGGGTTTTCAAAGCTGGGCAACAAGCTGACAAGACCATCCTAAGAACAGCTGAAACTCATTTGGAGGGAGATTGGAGGTGTTCGGCCTGCTGTGCCCATGGCCCATGTGTACCTGGATTGGGGTACAGGCAAAGGTTTGCGGGAGGTGGGGGTCTCTGAGGACATCCCTGTCAATGTTCTGCTGGGGAATGATTTGGGTCGGATGCTCTGTCATTATGCTCCAGAGGACACTACCTGCACACCGGATGGGCTAGGAGAGAGCCCTGTTCATTCTGAGGTACTGTGCGAGATTTTGGGAGACATTGTGAAACGCGGTAACTGGGAGGGAGTGCAAGGGATTGATAATTGTTTACCTGTGACTGAACCAGTAATGTTTTCCAAAAGTGAAATGGGGTGTATTGTGACATGTGGTGACAATGCATTGCCAATGCCAAAACCTAGTGGAGATAGGCTAGGGGTTGGTGTGCCCCTGGTGACATTTAAGGATGAGGGACCAGCAGTGAGTGATGTGTCCCAATCCTGTGAGCCTAAGGAGGAGGAGGGAAGGAGTGATAGCCCTGTGTATTATACCTGTAACATTGTTATGTCTGGAACTGAGGGAGGGGCAGGTGGAGCTGCTAGTTCACCTGTGGGAAATGTGCTCCCTGATGCCCAAAGATGGGGGAGGGAAATGAGCATTTCCGGGAAGCTCTGCGCAGTCACCCTTCCCTTGAAGGGCTGAGACAACGTGCTGAACATACAGGTGTTGACACAGATGGGCATCGGGTATATTGGGAAAATGATATCTTGTACTGGGAGTCCCTTTCCAAAGGCATGATAGGGGCCCAGGAGAAAGGCCGTTAGTGGTTCCTAGGCAGTACAGGAAAGAGCTGCTAAGGTTAGCTCATGAGACCCCCCTGGCAGGATTATTAAAATCCTATATGTGTATTATAATTATAACTGTGTGATGTATTATCCAAGCCAGGGGTGAGAGGTCATTCAGACTGTGTTTTGTGTATTGCATTTTATTGCGGGGTCTGGCTGCATGTTTACTTCTCCTTTGAAGTCAAAGGCTCTTTTGAAGTCATGCACTCTGGTCCCATCATATAATCAAAGAGAGATGCCCCACCAGGAAGAGAGATGCCCCACCTGGTGGGACCAGAGGGGAGGGGGGAATGGAGTCTCCCTCCCAAGAAAGCAGATGTGCTATTTTAAAACAATGCTAGACTCAAAGTTGGGTGTTCAATGCTGGGCAACAAGTTGACAAGACCATCCTAAGAACAGCTGAAACTCACTCTCTTGGAACTGCTATATCATCGTGCTGTAAGAACTTCAGCTTTTGTTTTCTGAACTTGCCTTGCTAAACTCTTTTATACATTTTTGTAACTGTATGTCATTTGTTTCTGTATTTTTATATAGTCAGCACTATGATACCTTTTATCAGATTAAATGTTTAATTAATCAGCTCTTGTCTTTGATCTCTAAATATATGAGCTCACCTTTCTGAAGGAGGCTCTGGTATAACACGTTTATCTAAGGGTTAATTTGGTGACTTGCTGGGACTAGTAGTGGATACCCAGAGGTCTGGCGGCTTTAACCCTTGCACCATCACACTCTCTCTAGCGTCTTGGCTGGACCGATAGGGTGTGATCGTGACAGCGGGGCCACGGCGTGTTGGGCCCGACACCTATCAACGGCCAGGACCCGTGGCTATTAGCACGCGGCACTGATCGCGGTGCCACACGCTATTAACCCTTTAGACACGGCGTTCAAAGGTGAATGCCACATCTAAAGTGAATGTGAACTAATGCCGGTTAGCTCAGGGAGCCGTTCGGGATTGCTGCGATGAAAGACAGCAGGAGGGTCCCTTACCTTCCTCCATGCTGCTCGATCGCCGGATGACTGCTCAGTGCCTGAGATCCAGACATGAGCAGTCAAGCGGCAGAATCATTGATCCATGGTTTCCTATGAGAAACTATTGATCAATATAAAAGATCAGTGTGTGCAGTGTTATAGTCCCCTATGAGAGCTATAACGTTGCAAAAAAAAAAAAGTGAATGAAGATCATTTAACCCCTTCCGTAATAAAAGTTGGAATCACCCCCCTTTTCCCATTTAAAAACAAACAAACTGTGTAAATAAAAATAAACATAGGTGATATTGCCGTGTGCGGAAATGTCCGATTTATAAGATTGTATTGTTAATTAAACTGTTAATTAAACATCTTATCCCCTATCCTTTGGAAAGATGATAAAATGTCTAGAACGGAGTACCCCTTTAAGGGTGATGATCAGGGTGGGTCCCAGGAGTGCTTGTGGGTGGGTAGGGGAAACCTATATCCACATTGCTTTCTCTGACTCTGTATTAGGGTGCGTTCACACGAGCGTATTTGTCAGCGGATCCGCAGCTGCGGATCCGCTGACAAAGGCCCCTAAAGTGCTGCCCTCTTTGTGCCTGCTAATAGCAGCAATCCGCCGCTACCAGAAGACACAATGAGATGTGCGAGTTACCCTGCAGTGTACTCGCACACATCGCGGCCGCTCTCTGTGTAGCTCAGGGAGCTGGGGGAGCGGCCAGGATGTGCGGATACACTGCGACTCACACTTCACAGTGTCTCTGCTGGTAGCGGCGTATTGCCGCTATTAGCAGGCACAAAGAGGGCAGCACTTTAGGGGCCTTTGTCAGCGGATCCGCAGCTGCGGATCTGCTGACAAATACGCCCGTGTGAACGCACCCTTATACTATACTATACAACAGACAAGAAAGGATAAGAGACCCCAGACATGCAGTGATGCATATACATATATATATATATATATATATATATATATATATATATGTATAGATACATACACACACACACACATATATACACTCATTTCATATAGCCATCCCCCTCATTTCATATGCCAACCCTTCATACCCCCATTTAATTTTCAATCCCCTCCATTTCATGATCATTGACTGAACGTAAAGCGACCTTCCTTAGGGACCGGAACAATTGTTTTTTGGAGGTGGAGGGGATTCATTTTTTTTATCCTCGCTCTCTAATAGCCAAAACGCTTTTGATTTTCCCCCTACAAACCCATATAAGGCTTGTTATATTTTGCGCCACCAATTGTACTTTGTAATGACATCACTCATGTTACCACGCAATCTAGGGTGAAACAAAAAAATAAATACTCAGTGCACTTTTCGGTAAAAATCACACCTGATCTTTATTCTGTTGGTCCATACGATTTATATACATTTTTTTTTTTTACCACTTAACAATTATACTACTTAAAAATTATAATTTTTGTAAAAAAAAAGTTGTATGTTTAAAATTGTCCTCTTATGACCCCTATACCTCTTTATTTTTCATATACGGGGCTGTGTGAGAATAATTTTTTTGCGCCGTGATCTTAACTTTTTATCTGTACCGCATTTGTTTTAATGGGAATTTTCGTTCTTTTTTTTGGGTGCACGAAGTGACCAAAAATACGCAATTCGGGTATTTGAAATTATTTTTACGTTTCTGTCATTGACCGTGCGGTTTCATTAAAGGAAATCTGTCACCAGTGTCACCTGCACTAACCTGTCGGTACTGACACGTAGTGCAGGTGACACTGATGAAAACGGAGAGGATTACCAGAGATCCCCCGCCACGGAACGGGACAAGGTGAGTACCGTTGTCATCAGTGTCACCTGCACTACCTATAGGTACCAACAGGTTAGTGCAGGTGACACTGGTGACCGATTTCCTTTAAAGGAAAACTCTCAGCCAGTTCACCCACACTAAACCCTCGCTACTCCAGACTTCTGTAGCGAGGGCCCGGCACATGCGCAGTTACACTGATATTCATCAGGATGTGAGAGCTACGTAAAATCCTCATGCGCATGCACTCTGCAGACAGAGCTCTGCGCTCCGGGGGCATGTTAAAGAAAATAAAATGAAAACCACAGGGGGTGGCTTAAGCCCCTTCCTCCGAGACCCAAAGAAATATGGACGCCAGGGGACCGCCTTCAAAGGGCTACTACAGAGAACTCAGCGGCCAGGGCACACACCCAGTATATTGGGTTTAGTGTGGGTGAACTGGTTGACAGTTTTCCTTTAACGTTCTGCTTTATTAGTTCGGACACTTACACACATGGCCAGAGCTGGATTAAGAGCACCACGGGCCTGGTGCTGAAAAGCTTGATGGGCCTAAATGTGGCCGCGACCCATCAGCTGGGTTGCGGCAGTTTGTGGGTCGCAGTGTAACTCTATTTACTTTCATTATCTGCAACACAGCACGATACACACAATGTGATGTAGGTAGGTAGGTAGGTAGGTAGCCAGGTAGATAGCTAGCTAGCTATAAAATTACACCAACCAAAATGTCCTCATATCCATTATTTTAGAGCGTTAAGTGGACTAGTCAGGGCCCAGTAAAGGAGATTGTTGGGGGTCCTTTAGGTAGGAGACAAGTTTTTTCAACATGTTACTTCTTTAAGATATTTTTCCATGACTAATTATACCAGTGTACAAGGAGGAATATTATCACTATACATATTACCATCATACTGTTACTGAGCAAATCGTGTATTCTGAGACCAATAATACCAGTATAAAAGGAGGAATATTATCACCATACATATTACCATCATACTGTTACTGACCAAATCGTGTATAGTGAGACCAATAATACCAGTATATAAGGAGTAATGTTATCACCATACATATTACCATCATACTGTTACTGACCAAATCCTGTATACTAAGACCAGCATTACCAATAATACCAGCATACAAGGAGGAATGTTATCACCATACATTTTACCATCGTACTGTTACTGACCAAATCGTGTATTCTGAGACCAATATTACCAATAATACCAGTATACTAAGAGGAATATTATTACCATGCATATTATCTTCATACTGTTACTGACCAAATCCTGTATACTAAGACCAATAATACCAATAACACCAGTATATAAGGAGGAATATAATCAACATACATATTACCATCGTACTGTTACAGAGCAAATCCTGTATATTAAGACCAGCATTACCAATAATACCAGCATACAAGGAGGAATATTATCACCATCGTATTGCTTATGATCAAATCCAGAGTATCAGGACCAACATTACCAGTAGACTGAAGGACTGGATAATAACACCATACTGAGTAAAAAACACTATACACAGACTAACAATACCAATAATACCAGTATACACATAATACAAGGGCCAAATAATACTGATGCATTAGGAACACACTATACATCACACAGTGACCCTACTGTCACTGAATAAAACCTGTACACAGTGACCATATAGAGGTAGATACCAGGATCTGTAAGCCATATAAGTGATTATATGCAGGATCATACTGAGGTATATACCAGCTGTACACTGGATCTGCATACCATATAAGTGATTATATACAGGACCATATAATGGTATATACCAGCTGTACACAGGATCTGTATACCATACACATGATTACATACAGGACCATATAGTAGTAATTACCAACTGTACACAGGATCTTTATACCATACAAGTGATTGTATACAGGATCATGTAGTGGTAATTACCAGCTGTACACAGGATATGTTTTCCCTTATAAGAGTAGGGTCACACATGCCGTATTTTGCTGCGCATTTGATGCACAGATTTGAAGCTACAGATTTAATGCTGCAGATTTCAATGTAAACTAAATGACTGAATACAGCATCAAATCTGCAGCTTTAAATCCTGAGCATCAAATATGTGCAGGATGCTGTATGTGTGAATACACCCTAAGGGTATGTTCACACGTACAGCATCCTACGAAGATTTGATGTGCAGGATTTGATGCGCATGATTTTCTGCTGCAGATTTCAATGTAAGCTAAAAGACTGAATACAACTTTAAAGCCTGCGCATCAAATCCTGCACATCAAATCTGCGCAGAATACTGTACCTAAGACCACTAGACCCTAAGGGTACGTTCACACGAGCGGATCCCCAGTGTATTTTACGCTGCGGATCTGCCGCTGAAGGACCTCTGTATGCTGCCTTTACATGTGCCTGCCCAGAGCGTCAATACGCTGCTATGTGCAGACACACTGAAGCGATGTGCCAGTCGCCGCACATGCGCGGTGTACTCGCATACATTGCAGCCGCTCCCCCTGCTATATGAGCTAGGCCAAGAGCTGCCGCGATGTGCGAGTATACTGTGCATGCACGCGGCGACTCGCACATCGCAGTGTGACTGCTCGTAGCGGCGTATTGCTGCTTCGAGCAGGCACATGTAAAGGCAGCATACAGAGGTCCTTCAGTGGCAGATGCGCAGCGAAATACGGTGGGGGGCCGGCTGGGCCTATTTTCAGGTAGGGGCCTGGAGCTGCAGCCCCATCAGCCCCTATGTTAATCTGGCCTTGCACGCGGCAATACTACACATTTTTGTTTATATTATTTTATTTGAAAAATGGGGAAAAGGGGGGATTTTAACTTATATTAGGGGAGGGGCTTATTCACTTTTATTAACTATTTGTTTTTTAATTTTCATTTATTTTCACAATTATTTTAGTCCCCATTGGACAGTGTTTAGCAAACAGTGTGTCTCCAGCTGTTGCAAAACTACAACTCCTAGCATACCTTTGGCTGTCCGGACATGCTGGGAGTTGTAGTTTTACAACAGCAGGAGACACACTATTTGTAAACCACTGCACTATGGAGACTATTACAATTTTGGCCGTACATTTTTTGCAAAGGAATAATCGACATAATACAGAACAAAACTGCAATGTGTATTGTGCAGCCCTAAGATATGTATATATACACATTATATAAACATATATATATATACACACACACACATATACACATTATATACTATATACACACACATATATATATACACACATTATATACTATATACACACACAATTTATACATATACATATATATATATATATATATATATATAAAACTCAACGTGTGTGTATGTGTATGTGCATATATATATATATATATATATATATATATATATGTGTGTGTATGTATGTATGTATGTTCCACAAAAGCTTCCAACCGGCTAAAGATATTAACATGAAACTTGGTCACATGTTACTTATAAGTCAACAACAAACATAGGATAGGTGATTTAACCCTTACTCACCCCCATTTGCCAGGGGCGGGGTTTATGTTTAAAGTCCCATACAAGTCTATGGGAAATATATGTTACTGCATAACTTCCAAACGGCTGGAGATATTTCTATAATACTTGGTCACATGTTACTTATATGTCCACTTAAAATATAGGATAGTTAATTTAACCCTTAACTACCCCCATTTATGAGGGTCGAGGTTTTTGTTTAAAGTCCCATGCAAATCAATGGGAAATGTATGTTCCCACATAACTTCCGTACGGCTGGAGATATTTCAATACCTGGTACACATATTACGGGTCGGGATAGGAGGTCGGGATAGGAGGACGGGATAGGAGGTCGGGATAGGAGGTCGGGATAGGAGGACGGGATAGGAGGTCGGGATATAACAACAATATATGAGGACTGGATATGAGGTCATAAGCTTCCTCCTTTGTTTATTTTCCTCCCCAACAAAGATTAGGAAGGAAAAACCGGGCAACGCCGGGTACACAGCTAGTTATAGTATATACACACACATATACACAATATATACTATATACACACATACATTTTATATATATATATATATATATCTACATACCTCCTTCCTCAGAGCTGTACAGGAAGTGTACTAACAGGACCTGCAATGATGTCACAGTCAGGTGATCAGTCACATGGAGGAGGAGGAGGGAGGGGTCAAGGAGTCACATGATCAGGCTCAATGTACAGATAAATGATATGTCAGAGGACGGTGACTGTAGGTGTCTATGTGGATAAGAAGATGTATGGACACCGACAATAACAGGACAAAATACACTAAATGTCTGTATTATAGTATATACATGTATTATAGTATTATAGTATATACATGTATTATAGTATTATAGTATATACATGTATTATAGTATTATAGTATATACCTGTATTATAGTATTATAGCATATACATGTGTTATAGTATTATAGTATATACATGTATTATAGTATTATAGTATATACATGTATTATAGTATTATAGTATATACATCTATTATAGTATTATAGTATATACATGTATTATAGTATTATAGTATATACATGTATTATAGTATTATAGTATTATAGTATATACATGTATTATAGTATTATAGTGTATACATGTATTATAGTATTATAGTATATACATGTATTATAGTATTATAGTGTATACATGTATTATAGTGTTATAGTATATACATGTATTATAGTATATACATGTATTATAGTATTATAGTATATACATGTATTATAGTATTATAGTATATACATGTATTATAGTGTATATGTCAGAGGACGGTGACTGTAGGTGTCTATGTGGATAAGAAGATGTATGGACACCGACAATAACAGGACAAAATACACTAAATGTCTGTATTATAGTATATACATGTATTATAGTATTATAGTATATACATGTATTATAGTATTATAGTATATACATGTATTATAGCATATACATGTATTATAGTATTATAGTATATACATGTATTATAGTATATATATATATGTATTATAGTATATACATGTATTATAGTATATACATGTATTATAGTATATACATGTATTATAGTATTATAGTATATACATGTATTATAGTATTATAGTATATACATGTATTATAGTGTATATGTCAGAGGACGGTGACTGTAGGTGTCTATGTGGATAAGAAGATGTATGGACACCGACAATAACAGGACAAAATACACTAAATGTCTGTATTATAGTATATACATGCATTATAGTATTATAGTATATACATGTATTATAGTATTATAGTATATACATGTATTATAGTATTATAGTATATACATGTATTATAGTATTATAGTATACACATGTATTATAGTATATACATGTATTATAGTATTATAGTATATACATGTATTATAGTATTATAGTATATACATGTATTATAGTATTATAGTATATACATGTATTATAGTATTATAGTATACACATGTATTATAGTATATACATGTATTATAGTATTATAGTATATACATGTATTATAGTATTATAGTATATACATGTATTATAGTATATACATGTATTATAGTATTATAGTATATACATGTATTATAGTATTATAGTATATACATGTATTATAGTATTATAGTATATACATGTATTATAGTATTATAGTATATACATGTATTATAGTATTATAGTATATACATGTATTATAGTATATACAAGTATTATAGTATATACATGTATTATAGTATTATAGTATATACATGTATTATAGTGTATATGTCAGAGGACGGTGACTGTAGGTGTCTATGTGGATAAGAAGATGTATGGACACCGACAATAACAGGACAAAATACACTAAATGTCTGTATTATAGTATATACATGTATTATAGTATTATAGTATATACATGTATTATAGTATTATAGTATATACATGTATTATAGCATATACATGTATTATAGTATTATAGTATATACATGTATTATAGTATATATATATATGTATTATAGTATATACATGTATTATAGTATATACATGTATTATAGTATTATAGTATATACATGTATTATAGTATTATAGTATATACATGTATTATAGTATATACATGTATTATAGTATTATAGTATATACATGTATTATAGTATTATAGTATATACATGTATTATAGTATTATAGTATATACATGTATTATAGTATTATAGTATATACATGTATTATAGTATTATAGTATATACATGTATTATAGTGTATATGTCAGAGGACGGTGACTGTAGGTGTCTATGTGGATAAGAAGATGTATGGACACCGACAATAACAGGACAAAATACACTAAATGTCTGTATTATAGTATATACATGCATTATAGTATTATAGTATATACATGTATTATAGTATTATAGTATATACATGTATTATAGTATATGCATGTATTATAGTATTATAGTATATACATGTATTATAGTATTATAGTATATACATGTATTATAGTATTATAGTATATACATGTATTATAGTATTATAGTATATACATGTATTATAGTGTTATAGTATATACATGTATTATAGTATTATAGTATATACATGTATTATAGTATATACATGTATTATAGTGTATATGTCAGAGGACGGTGACTGTAGGTGTCTATGTGGATAAGAAGATGTATGGACACCGACAATAACAGGACAAAATACACTAAATGTCTGTATTATAGTATATACATGTATTATAGTATTATAGTATATACATGTATTATAGTATTATAGTATATACATGTATTATAGTATTATAGTATATACATGTATTATAGCATATACATGTATTATAGTATTATAGTATATACATGTATTATAGTATTATAGTATATATATATATATGTATTATAGTATATACATGTATTATAGTATATACATGTATTATAGTATATACATGTATTATAGTATTATAGTATATACATGTATTATAGTATTATAGTATATACATGTATTATAGTATTATAGTATATACATGTATTATAGTATTATAGTATATACATGTATTATAGTATTATAGTATATACATGTATTATAGTATTATAGTATACACATGTATTATAGTATATACATGTATTATAGTATTATAGTATATACATGTATTATAGTATTATAGTATATAAATGTATTATAGTATATACATGTATTATAGTATTATAGTATATACATGTATTATAGTATTATAGTATATACATGTATTATAGTATTATAGTATATAAATGTATTATAGTATATACATGTATTATAGTATTATAGTATATACATGTATTATAGTATTATAGTATATACATGTATTATAGTATATACATGTATTATAGTATTATAGTATATACATGTATTATAGTATTATAGTATATACATGTATTATAGTATTATAGTATATACATGTATTATAGTATTATAGTATATACATGTATTATAGTATTATAGTATATACATGTATTATAGTATTATAGTATATACATGTATTATAGTATTATAGTATATACATGTATTATAGTATTATAGTATATACATGTATTATAGTATTATAGTATATACAAGTATTATAGTATATACATGTATTATAGTATTATAGTATATACATGTATTATAGTGTATATGTCAGAGGACGGTGACTGTAGGTGTCTGTGGATAAGAAGATGTATGGACACCGACAATAACAGGACAAAATACACTAAATGTCTGTATTATAGTATATACATGTATTATAGTATTATAGTATATACATGTATTATAGTATTATAGTATATACATGTATTATAGTATATACATGTATTATAGTATTATAGTATAAACATGTATTATAGTATTATAGTATATACATATATTATAGTATTATAGTATATACATGTATTATAGTATTATAGTATATACATGTATTATAGTATTATAGTATATACATGTATTATAGTATTATAGTATATACATGTATTATAGTATTATAGTATATACATGTATTATAGTATTATAGTATATACATGTATTATAGTATTATAGTATATACATGTATTATAGTATATACATGTATTATAGTATATACATGTATTATAGTATTATAGTGTATACATGTATTATAGTATTATAGCATATACATGTATTATAGTATTATAGCATATACATGTATTATAGTATTATAGCATATACATGTATTATAGTATATACATGTATTATAGTATTATAGTATATACATGTATTATAGTATATACATGTATTATAGTATATACATGTATTATAGTATTATAGTATATACATGTATTATAGTATTATAGTATATACATGTATTATAGTATTATAGTATATACATGTATTATAGTATTATAGTATGTACATGTATTATAGTATATACATGTATTATAGTATTATAGTATATATATGTATTATAGTATATACATGTATTATAGTATAGTATATACATGTATTATAGTATATACATGTATTATAGTATTATAGTATATACATGTATTATAGTATTATAGTATATACATGTATTATAGTATATACATGTATTATAGTATTATAGTATATACATGTATTATAGTATTATAGTATATACATGTGTTATAGTGTTATAGCATATACATGTATTATAGTATATACATGTATTATAGTATTATAGTATATACATGTATTATAGTGTATATGTCAGAGGACGGTGACTGTAGGTGTCTATGTGGATAAGAAGATGTATGGACACTGACAATAACAGGACAAAATACACTAAATGTCTGTATTATAGTATATACATGTATTATAGTATTATAGTACATACATGTATTATAGTATTATAGTATATACATGTATTATAGTATTATAGGATATACATGTATTATAGTATATACATGTATTATAGTATATACATGTATTATAGCATTATAGTGTATACATGTATTATAGTATTATAGTGTATACATGTATTATAGTATATACATGTATTATAGTATTATAGGATATACATGTATTATAGTATTATAGTATATACATGTATTATAGTATTATAGCATATACATGTATTATAGTATTATAGTATATACATGTATTATAGTATTATAGTATATACATGTATTATAGTATTATAGTATATACATGTATTATAGTATTATAGTATATACATGTATTATAGTATATACATGTATTATAGTATTATAGTATATACATGTATTATAGTATTATAGTATATACCTGTATTATAGTATTATAGTATATACATGTATGATAGTATTATAGCATATTCATGTATTATAGTATTATAGTATATACATGTATTATAGTATTATAGTATATACATGTATTATAGTATTATAGTATATACATGTATTATAGTATTATAGTATATACATGTATTATAGTATTATAGTATATACATGTATTATAGTATTATAGTATATACCTGTATTATAGTATTATAGTATATACATGTATGATAGTATTATAGCATATTCATGTATTATAGTATTATAGTATATACATGTATTATAGTATTATAGTATATACATGTATTATAGTATTATAGTATATACATGTATTATAGTATTATAGTATATACATGTATTATAGTATTATAGTATATACATGTATTATAGTATTATAGTATATACATGTATTATAGTATATACATGTATTATAGTATATACATGTATTATAGTATTATAGTATATACATGTATTATAGTATTATAGTATATACATGTATTATAGTATTATAGTATATACATGTATTATAGTATTATAGCATATACATGTATTATAGTATTATAGTATATACATGTATTATAGTATTATAGTATATACATGTATTATAGTATTATAGTATATACATGTATTATAGTATTATAGTATATACATGTATTATAGTATTATAGTATATACATGTATGATAGTATTATAGTGTATACATGTATTATAGTATTATAGTATATACATGTATTATAGTATTATAGTATATACATGTATTATAGTATTATAGTATATACATGTATTATAGTATTATAGTATATACATGTATTATAGTATATACATGTATTATAGTATTATAGTATATACATGTATTATAGTATTATAGTATATACATGTATTATAGTATTATAGTATATACATGTATTATAGTATATACATGTATTATAGTATTAGTGTATACATGTATTATAGTGTTATAGCATATACATGTATTATAGTATATACATGTATTATAGTATTATAGTATATACATGTATTATAGTATTATAGTATTATAGCATATACATGTATTATAGTATTATAGTATATACATGTATTATAGTATTATAGTATATACATGTATTATAGTATATACATGTATTATAGTATTATAGTATATACATGTATTATAGTATATACATGTATTATAGTATTATAGTATCTACATGTATTATAGTATTATAGTATATACATGTATTATAGTATTATAGTATATACATGTATTATAGTATTATAGTATATACATGTATTATAGTATATACATGTATTATAGTTTTATAGTATATACATGTATTATAGTATTATAGGATATACATGTATTATAGTATTATAGTATATATACATGTGTTATAGTATTATAGTATATACATGTATTATAGTATTATAGTATATACATGTATTATAGTATTATAGTATATACATGTATTATAGTATTATAGTATATACATGTATTATAGTATTATAGTATATACATGTATTATAGTATTATAGTATATACATGTATTATAGTATTATAGTATATACATGTATTATAGTATTATAGTGTATACATGTATTATAGTATTATAGTATATACATGTATTATAGTATTATAGTATATACATTTATTATAGTATATACATGTATTATAGTATTATAGTATATACATGTATTATAGTATTATAGTATATACATGTATTATAGTATTATAGTATATACATGTATTATAGTATTATAGTATATACATGTATTATAGTATTATAGTATATACATGTATTATAGTATTATAGTATATACATGTATTATAGTATTATAGTATATACATGTATTATAGTATTATAGTATATACATGTATTATAGTATTATAGTATATACATGTATTATAGTATTATGGTATATACATGTATTATAGTATTATAGTATATACATGTATTATAGTGTATATGTCAGAGGACGGTGACTGTAGGTGTCTATGTGGATAAGAAGATGTATGGACACCGACAATAACAGGACAAAATACACTAAATGTCTGTATTATAGTATATACATGTATTATAGTATTATAGTATATACATGTATTATAGTATTATAGTATATACATGTATTATAGTATATACATGTATTATAGTATTATAGTATATACGTGTATTATAGTATTATAGTATATACATGTATTATAGTATTATAGTATATACATGTATTATTGTATTATAGTATATACATGTATTATAGTATTATAGCATATACATGTATTATAGTATTATAGTATATACATGTATTATAGTATTATAGTATATACATGTATTATAGTATTATAGTATATACATGTATTATAATATTATAGTATATACATGTATTATAGTATATACATGTATTCTAGTATTATAGTATATACATGTATTATACTATTATAGTATATACATGTATTCTAGTATTATAGTATATACATGTATTCTAGTATTATAGTATATACATGTATTCTAGTATATACATGTATTATAGTATTATAGTATTATAGTATATACATGTATTATAGTATATACATGTATTATAGTATTATAGTATATACATGTATTATAGTGTTATAGTATATACATGTATTATAGTATTATAGTATATACATGTATTATAGTATTATAGTATATACATGTATTATAGTATATACATGTATTATAGTATTATAGTATATACATGTATTATAGTATTATAGTATATACATGTATTATAGTATTATAGTATATACATGTATTATAGTATTATAGGATATACATGTATTATAGTATTATAGTGTATACATGTATTATAGTATTATAGCATATACATGTATTATAGTATTAGAGTGTATACATGTATTATAGTATTAGAGTATATACATGTATTATAGTATTAGAGTGTATACATGTATTATAGTATTATAGTATATACACGTATTATAGTATTATAGGATATACATGTATTATAGTATTATAGGATATACATGTATTATAGTATTATAGTATATACATGTATTATAGTATTATAGTATATACATGTATTATAGTATTATAGTATATACATGTATTATAGTATTATAGTATATACATGTATTATAGTATTATAATATATACATGTATTATAGTATATACATGTATTATAGTATTATAGTATATACATGTATTATAGTATTATAGTGTATACATGTATTATAGTATATACATGTATTATAGTATTATAGTATATACATGTATTATAGTATTATAGTATATACATGTATTATAGTATTAGAGTGTATACATGTATTATAGTATTATAGTATATACATGTATTATAGTATTATAGTATATACATGTATTATAGTATTATAGTATATACATGTATTATAGTGTTATAGCATATACATGTATTATAGTATTATAGTATATACATGTATTATAGTATATACATGTATTATAGTATTATAGTGTATACATGTATTATAGTATTATAGTATATACATGTATTATAGTATTATAGCATATACATGTATTATAGTATTATAGTATATACATGTATTATAGTATATACATGTATTATAGTATTATAGTATATACATGTATTATAGTATTATAGTATATACATGTATTATAGTATTATAGTATATACATGTATTATAGTATTATAGTGTATACATGTATTATAGTATTATAGTATATACATGTATTGTAGTATTATAGTATTATAGTGTATACATGTATTATAGTATTATAGTATATACATGTATTATAGTATATACATGTATTATAGTATTATAGTATATACATGTATTTTAGTATTATAGTATATACATGTATTATAGTATATACATGTATTATAGTATTATAGTATATACATGTATTATAGTATTATAGTATATACATGTATTATAGTATTATAGTATATACATGTATTATAGTATTATAGTATATACATGTATTATACTATTATAGTATATACATGTATTATAGCATATACATGTATTATAGTATTATAGTATATACATGTATTATAGTATATACATGTATTATAGTATTATAGTATATACATGTATTATAGTATTATAGTATATACATGTATTATAGTATTATAGTATATACATGTATTATAGTATTATAGTATATACATGTATTATAGTATTATAGTATATACATGTATTATAGTATTATAGCATATACATGTATTATAGTATTATAGTATATACATGTATTATAGTTCACAGCGTAGAGACAGCACCGGCACAGCTGCGGCAACACCCTATTTGTTCTATGAGCTCTCACGCGACCAAATGCTGGGAAGGCAGGGAGTGATGGGGTAATGCCGTCCGTGACAGACCGGGTGCTCAATCCTCTAAAGTATACACAGTAGAATCCGGGAAGAGCAAAGAAATAAGGAGGCACTCACGGTTTTGTCGGGGTGACAGCAGGCTTCTTTATTTCAGGTGCGGCATGCGATCATCGGCGTGGGACGCCAGACCAGTGCAGACAGGTAGTGACAAATGTTTCACGCCCCTTCTGGGCGTTTCTTCAGACTCACCTTCCTCCTGCTTCACGCACAGGTAAATAGTCCACCCAGCGTGACGTCAGGGGGAAGGGTTATTGTCTTGATGTGAAGTAAAACCACAAATTTTAAAAACAAGACAACTGTATGCGAAAATCAAACATGGGAAGCAACGTAATGATGTTTATAAAAATACACTAAGATCAAGGCGGTCATTCAAGCCCAAGTTACCTTGAGCATTGAGTTCGAGGATCAGTCTCGCCTCTCGCTGCAACAGGGTTTTAAGCCGGTCCATGCCCTCCTTTTGATTAACCCTTTCTATGCCTAAAAAGGTAAGGCAGGAGGCATCACTGGAATGGCAGGTTACAATATGCTCAATCAACCTAGGGCTACCATGTCCTGCTTTTATGGAATGCACATGTTCCCTAAATCTAATATTAAGGGCTCTTTTAGTGCACCCTATATAAAACCTCTTGCAGGGGCAGAGTATTGCATAGATAACAAAATTAGTCCGACAGCAAATTACATCCTTGAATCTAATATTTTTACCTCCAATATTTATGGTTTTCTCTGGATTGATGAATAAGACAATAACCCTTCCCCCTGACGTCACGCTGGGTGGACTATTTACCTGTGCGTGAAGCAGGAGGAAGGTGAGTCTGAAGAAACGCCCTAAAGGGGCGTGAAACATTTGTCACTACCTGTCTGCACTGGTCTGGCGTCCCACGCCGATGATCGCATGCCGCACCTGAAATAAAGAAGCCTGCTGTCACCCCGACAAAACCGTGAGTGCCTCCTTATTTCTTTGCTCTTCCCGGATTCTAACATGTATTATAGTATATACATGTATTATAGTATATACATGTATTATAGTATTATAGTATATACATGTATTATAGTATTATAGTATATACATGTATTATAGTATTATAGTATATACATGTATTATAGTGTTATAGTATATACATGTATTATAGTATATACATGTATTATAGTATTATAGTATATACATGTATTATAGTGTTATAGTATATACATGTATTATAGTATTATAGTATATACATGTATTATAGTATTATAGTGTATACATGTATTATAGTATTATAGTATATACATGTATTATAGTATTATAGTATATACATGTATTATAGTATTATAGTGTATACATGTATTATAGTATTATAGCATATACATGTATTATAGTGTTATAGTATATACGTGTATTATAGTATTATAGTATATACATGTATTATAGTATATACATGTATTATGGTATTATAGTATATACATGTATTATAGTATTATAGTATATACATGTATTATAGTATTATAGTATATACATGTATTATAGTATTATAGTATATACATGTATTATAGTATTATAGTATATACATGTATTATAGTATTATAGTGTATACATGTATTATAGTATTATAGCATATACATGCATTATAGTATTATAGTATATACATGTATTATAGTATATACATGTATTATAGTATTATAGTATATACATGTATTATAGTATATACATGTATTATAGTATTATAGCATATACATGTATTATAGTATTATAGTATATACATGTATTATAGTATTATAGTATATACATGTATTATAGTATTATAGTATATACATGTATTATAGTATATACATGTATTATAGTATATACATGTCTTATAGTATTATAGTATATACATGTATTATAGTATTATAGTATATACATGTATTATAGTGTATATATCAGAGGACGGTGACTGTAGGTGTCTATGTGGATAAGAAGATGTATGGACACCGACAATAACAGGACAAAATACACTAAATGTCTGTATTATAGTATATACATGTATTATAGTATATACATGTATTATAGTATATACATGTATTATAGTATTATAGTATATACATGTATTTTAGTATTATAGTATATACATATATTATAGTATATACATGTATTATAGTATTATAGTATATACATGTATTATAGTATTATAGTATATACATGTATTATAGTATATACATGTATTATAGTATTATAGTATATACATGTATTATAGTATTATAGTATATACATGTATTATAGTATATACATGTATTATAGTATTATAGTATATACATGTATTATAGTATTATAGTATATACATGTATTATAGTATTATAGTATATACATGTATTATAGTATTATAGTATATACATGTATTATAGTATTATAGTATATACATGTATTATAGTATTATAGTATATACATGTATTATAGTATTATAGTATATACATGTATTATAGTATTATAGTATATACATGTATTATAGTATATACATGTATTATAGTATTATAGTATATACATGTATTATAGTATTATAGTATATACGTGTATTATAGTATTATAGTATATACATGTATTATAGTATTATAGTATATACATGTGTTATAGTATATACATGTATTATAGTATTATAGTATATACGTGTATTATAGTATTATAGTATATACATGTATTATAGTATTATAGTATATACATGTGTTATAGTATATACATGTATTATAGTATTATAGTATATACATGTATTATAGTATTATAGCATATACATGTATTATAGTATTATAGTATATACATGTATTATAGTATTATAGCATATACATGTATTATAGTATTATAGTATATACATGTATTATAGTATATACATGTATTATAGTATTATAGTATATACATGTATTATAGTATTATAGCATATACATGTATTATAGTATTATAGTATATACATGTATTATAGTATATACATGTATTATAGTATTATAGTATATACATGTATTATAGTATTATAGTGTATACATGTATTATAGTATATACATGTATTATAGTATTATAGTATATACATGTATTATAGTATTATAGTATATACATGTATTATAGTATTATAGTGTATACATGTATTATAGTATATACATGTATTATAGTATTATAGCATATACATGTATTATAGTATAGACTGCTGGCAGTAAAATAATAAATATACATACCTGCTGTCGCTCCCCTGGTGCCTCCAGTAACCCGCTCCGGCCTCCGCCGCGATCCTTTTCCTGGTTGCCGGTGGCTGGTGAGGCATACTGACAATCACATCGAAGTCCTTCCTCGGCCGGCGATAGGCTGAGCGGCAGTATGACTCACCGACCACCGGCAACCAGGAAAAGGATCGTGGCGGAGGCCGCTCCCCTGGTGCGTATATATATATATATATATATATATATATATATATATTTATTTATTATTTTACTGCCGGCGTCTGAATGAAAATTTTTGCATCCTGGAGTACTCCTTTAAGTTAGAGAAAAAAATTATATATGGTGGAAACCTCTCTTATCATAAATCATCCTGTACAGATTAACATTAGGGTAGGGTTACATGTCTGCGGATCTGCCGATGACTTGACTTTATAGAGTGCCTCCTGCTGTTTCCCCCCCTGTGTGCTGCTCACAACAGCAATCTGCCACTAACAAGCAGCCACACAGAGACCTGCGAGTCACCACGGGCACATGCAGTGTATTCTGAGACATCGTGTAATGGCAGATTGCTGCTGCAAGCAGGACATGGGGGAAAACAGCTGGAGGCACACTATAGGGTCAAGTCATTGACGGATCAGCAGCAGAGTAATATAGACTACTGATCTGTTACATGTGACCCTACCCTAAGGGTGCGTTGACGTGTGCGTATTTTTGCTGCATATTTGCTTCAGCAGATTTTGCTGATGTGTGTGCATGTATGATGTGTGTATGTATGATGTATGAATGATGTGTGTATGTATGATGTATGAATGTGTGTAAACAAGATGTATGTATGATGTGTGTATGTACTGTATGTATGATGTATGAATGTGTGTAAACTAGATGTATGTATGATGTGTGTAAACAAGATGTATGTATGATGTGTGGAGATGTATTCTGTGGGGGGGATCTGGAGGCAACGGGTGTATGTATGATGTGTGTGTATGATATGTGTGTGTATGATGTGTGTATGTATGTATGTACTGTATGAATGATGTGTGTATGTACTGTATGAATGATGTGTGTGTGTGTGTGTGTGTACTGTATGTGGCAGTATTATATTCAGGGGGTACAGTAGGTGGCAGTATTTAGGGGTACAGTCAGTGGCAGTATTATATTCAGGGGGTACAGTAGGTGGCAGTATTATATTTAGGGGTACAGTCAGTGGCAGTATTATATTCAGGGGATACAGTGTGTGGCAGTATTATATTTAGGGGGTACAGTAGGTGGCAGTATTATATTCAGGGGGTACAGTAGGTAGCAGTATTAAATGTAGGAGGTACAGTGGATGATAGTTTTATATTCAGGGGATACAGTTTTTGGCAGTATTAAATTCAGGGGGTACAGTGGGTGGCAGTATTATATGCAGGAGGTACAGTTGATGGTAGTTTTATATTCAGGGGATGCAGTGTGTGGCAGTATTATATTCAGGGGGTCCAGTAGATGGCAGTATTCAGGGGGTACAGTGGTTGGCAGTATTATATTCAGGGGATGCAGTGTGTGGCACTATTATATTCAGGGGGTACAGTGGGTGGCAGTATTATATGCAGGAGTACAGTGGTTGGCAGTATTATATTCAGGGGGTGCAGTGGATGGCAGTATAATATTCAGGGGGTACAGTATTTAGCAGAATAATAGTGATTGTTGTCTTCATACAGAGAATGAGGATCTACTGACAAAGTGAGAACCTATGATGTCCGGGCGTCAGACTCTGCAGAGAAAATGGAGCTGGAAGACGTCCTGACGTCTGGACCAGATGAAGAAGAAAAGAAAAGACAACAGAGAAGACGTCACTCAGGTCACAGATATCATTGTGTTTTCTCCTGACTGACCCATCAGAGCTGTAATCACTTGTTAGTTCTGCAGTGATCATAGGTACCGATGTACCCTAATCTGTGGCTCTCCAGCTGTTGCAAAAATACAACTCCCATAATTCCTGAGGCTCTCCAGACATGATGGGAGTTATAGCTTTACAACAGCTGGAGAGCAACTGGAACAAAGGTGATAGGTGGGGGCCCCAACAGTTGGACCCACTCCAGAAAAATGGGCTGCTTATTCTTAAATGCCTGGGCCTATGTTTTGTCTGTCTGGCCCTGCCTGTCAGTCACTTATATAGTTGTGTATTCTCCTGAGTGTGTCCCATCAGTGCTGTAGTCACTGATATCTTTGTGCGGCTGAGTAAGCAGTCGTCCGGGATTGGGGAAGCGGGTCGTCGGGTGGTGGTGGATGTGGTGGCGGGGGGGGGGGGGGGGGGGATAGGGCAATTTTTCGCACCGGGGCCCTGGGGTTTCTAGCTACGCCCCTGATGTCTGCAGCAGAGCTGTGTGTAATGTACATGTAGCTGAGCTGTATGTGTACACAGTAGAGCTGTATATGTGTAGTGTACATGTAGCTGAGCTGTATGTGTACACAGTAGAGCTGTATATGTGTAATGTACATGTAGCTGAGCTGTATGTGTACACAGTAGAGCTGTATATGTGTAATGTACATGTAGCTGAGCTGTATGTGTACACAGTAGAGCTGTATATGTGTAATGTACATGTAGCTGAGCTGTATGTGTACACAGTAGTGCTGTATATGTGTAATGTGCATGTAGCTGAGCTGTATGTGTACACAGTAGAGCTGTATATGTGTAATGTACATGTAGCTGAGCTGTATGTGTACACAGTAGAGCTGTATATGTGTAATGTACATGTAGCTGAGCTGTATGTGTACACAGTAGAGCTGTATGTGTAATCTGCATGAAGCTGAGCTGTATGTGTACACAGTAGAGCTGTATATGTGTAATGTGCATGTAGCTGAGCTGTATGTGTACACGGTAGAGCTGTATATGTGTAATGTACATGTAGCTGAGCTGTATGTGTACACAGTAGAGCTGTATATGTGTAATGTACATGTAGCTGAGCTGTATGTGTACACAGTAGAGCTGTATATGTGTAATGTGCATGTAGCTGAGCTGTATGTGTACACAGTAGAGCTGTATATGTGTAATGTACATGTAGCTGAGCTGTATGTGTACACAGTAGAACTTTAATGTGCATGTAGCTGAGCTGTATGTGTACACAGTAGAGCTGTATATGTGTAATGTACATGTAGCTGAGCTGTATGTGTACACAGTAGAGCTGTATATGTGTAATGTGCATGTAGCTGAGCTGTATGTGTA
This sequence comes from Hyla sarda, assembly GCF_029499605.1. NCBI lineage: Eukaryota > Metazoa > Chordata > Amphibia > Anura > Hylidae > Hyla > Hyla sarda. The sequence continues at coordinate 609,605,009 of NC_079189.1, forward strand.
CACAGTAGAGCTGTATATGTGTAATGTACATGTAGCTGAGCTGTATGTGTACACAGTAGAGCTGTATATGTGTAATGTACATGTAGCTGAGCTGTATGTGTACACAGTAGAGCTGTATATGTGTAATGTACATGTAGCTGAGCTGTATGTGTACACAGTAGAGCTGTATATGTGTAATGTACATGTAGCTGAGCTGTATGTGTACACAGTAGAGCTGTATGTGTAATCTGCATGTAGCTGAGCTGTATGTGTACACAGTAGAGCTGTATATGTGTAATGTACATGTAGCTGAGCTGTATGTGTACACAGTAGAGCTGTATATGTGTAATGTGCATGTAGCTGAGCTGTATGTGTACACAGTAGAACTTTAATGTGCATGTAGCTGAGCTGTATGTGTACACAGTAGAGCTGTATATGTGTAATGTACATGTAGCTGAGCTGTATGTGTACACAGTAGAGCTGTATATGTGTAATGTGCATGTAGCTGAGCTGTATGTGTACACAGTAGAGCTGTATATGTGTAATGTACATGTAGCTGAGCTGTATGTGTACACAGTAGAGCTGTATATGTGTAATGTACATGTAGCAGAGCTGTATGTGTACACAGTAGAGCTGTATATGTGTAGTGTACATGTAGCTGAGCTGTATGTGTACACAGTAGAGCTGTATATGTGTAATGTACATGTAGCTGAGCTGTATGTGTACACAGTAGAGCTGTATATGTGTAATGTACATGTAGCTGAGCTGTATGTGTACACAGTAGAGCTGTATATGTGTAGTGTACATGTAGCTGAGCTGTATGTGTACACAGTAGAGCTGTATATGTGTAATGTACATGTAGCTGAGCTGTATGTGTACACAGTAGAGCTGTATATGTGTAGTGTACATGTAGCTGAGCTGTATGTGTACACAGTAGAGCTGTATATGTGTAATGTACATGTAGCTGAGCTGTATGTGTACACAGTAGAGCTGTATATGTGTAATGTACATGTAGCTGAGCTGTATGTGTACACAGTAGAGCTGTATATGTGTAATGTACATGTAGCTGAGCTGTATGTGTACACAGTAGTGCTGTATATGTGTAATGTGCATGTAGCTGAGCTGTATGTGTACACAGTAGAGCTGTATATGTGTAATGTACATGTAGCTGAGCTGTATGTGTACACAGTAGAGCTGTATATGTGTAATGTGCATGTAGCTGAGCTGTATGTGTACACGGTAGAGCTGTATATGTGTAATGTACATGTAGCTGAGCTGTATGTGTACACAGTAGAGCTGTATATGTGTAATGTACATGTAGCTGAGCTGTATGTGTACACAGTAGAGCTGTATATGTGTAATGTGCATGTAGCTGAGCTGTATGTGTACACAGTAGAGCTGTATATGTGTAATGTACATGTAGCTGAGCTGTATGTGTACACAGTAGAACTTTAATGTGCATGTAGCTGAGCTGTATGTGTACACAGTAGAGCTGTATATGTGTAATGTGCATGTAGCTGAGCTGTATGTGTACACAGTAGAGCTGTATATGTGTAATGTACATGTAGCTGAGCTGTATGTGTACACAGTAGAGCTGTATATGTGTAATGTACATGTAGCTGAGCTGTATGTGTACACAGTAGAGCTGTATATGTGTAATGTACATGTAGCTGAGCTGTATGTGTACACAGTAGAGCTGTATATGTGTAATGTACATGTAGCTGAGCTGTATGTGTACACAGTAGAGCTGTATATGTGTAATGTGCATGTAGCTGAGCTGTATGTGTACACAGTAGAACTTTAATGTGCATGTAGCTGAGCTGTATGTGTACACAGTAGAGCTGTATATGTGTAATGTACATGTAGCTGAGCTGTATGTGTACACAGTAGAGCTGTATATGTGTAATGTGCATGTAGCTGAGCTGTATGTGTACACAGTAGAGCTGTATATGTGTAATGTACATGTAGCTGAGCTGTATGTGTACACAGTAGAGCTGTATATGTGTAATGTACATGTAGCAGAGCTGTATGTGTACACAGTAGAGCTGTATATGTGTAATGTGCATGTAGCTGAGCTGTATGTGTACACAGTAGAGCTGTATATGTGTAATGTACATGTAGCTGAGCTGTATGTGTACACAGTAGAGCTGTATATGTGTAATGTACATGTAGCTGAGCTGTATGTGTACACAGTAGAGCTGTATATGTGTAATGTACATGTAGCTGAGCTGTATGTGTACACAGTAGAGCTGTATATGTGTAATGTACATGTAGCTGAGCTGTATGTGTACACAGTAGAGCTGTATGTGTAATCTGCATGTAGCTGAGCTGTATGTGTACACAGTAGAGCTGTATATGTGTAATGTACATGTAGCTGAGCTGTATGTGTACACAGTAGAGCTGTATATGTGTAATGTGCATGTAGCTGAGCTGTATGTGTACACAGTAGAGCTGTATATGTGTAATGTACATGTAGCTGAGCTGTATGTGTACACAGTAGAACTTTAATGTGCATGCATGTAGCTGAGCTGTATGTGTACACAGTAGAGCTGTATATGTGTAATGTACATGTAGCTGAGCTGTATGTGTACACAGTAGAGCTGTATATGTGTAATGTGCATGTAGCTGAGCTGTATGTGTACACAGTAGAGCTGTATATGTGTAATGTACATGTAGCTGAGCTGTATGTGTACACAGTAGAGCTGTATATGTGTAATGTACATGTAGCAGAGCTGTGTGTAATGTGCATGTAGATGAGCTATGTGTACACAGTAGAGCTGTATATGTGTAATGTACATGTAGCTGAGCTGTATGTGTACACAGTAGAGCTGTATATGTGTAATGTGCATGTAGCTGAGCTGTATATGTGTAATGTACATGTAGCTGAGCTGTAGGTGTACACAGTAGAGCTGTATGTGTGTAATGTGCATGTAGCTGAGCTGTATGTGTACACAGTAGAGCTGTAGATATGTAATGTACATGTAGCTGAGCTGTATGTGTACACAGTAGAGCTGTATATGTGTAATGTACATGTAGCTGAGCTGTATGTGTACACAGTAGAACTTTAATGTGCATGTAGCTGAGCTGTATGTGTACACAGTAGTGCTGTATATGTGTAATGTACATGTAGCTGAGCTGTATGTGTACACAGTAGAGCTGTATATGTGTAATGTGCATGTAGCTGAGCTGTATGTGTACACAGTAGAGCTGTATATGTGTAATGTGCATGTAGCTGAGCTGTATGTGTACACAGTAGAGCTGTATATGTGTAATGTACATGTAGCTGAGCTGTATGTGTACACAGTAGAGCTGTATATGTGTAATGTACATGTAGCTAAGCTGTATGTGTACACAGTAGAGCTGTATATGTGTAATGTACATGTAGCAGAGCTGTGTGTAATGTGCATGTAGCTGAGCTGTATGTGTACACAGTAGAGCTGTATATGTGTAATGTACATGTAGCTGAGCTGTATGTGTACACAGTAGAGCTGTATATGTGTAATGTGCATGTAGCTGAGCTGTATGTGTACACAGTAGAGCTGTATATGTGTAATGTACATGTAGCTGAGCTGTATGTGTACACAGTAGAGCTGTATATGTGTAATGTGCATGTAGCTGAGCTGTATATGTGTAATGTACATGTAGCTGAGCTGTAGGTGTACACAGTAGAGCTGTATGTGTGTAATGTGCATGTAGCTGAGCTGTATGTGTACACAGTAGAGCTGTAGATGTGTAATGTACATGTAGCTGAGCTGTATGTGTACACAGTAGGGCTGTATATGTGTAATGTACATGTAGCTGAGCTGTATGTGTACACAGTAGTGCTGTATATGTGTAATGTGCATGTAGCTGAGCTGTATGTGTACACAGTAGAGCTGTATATGTGTAATGTACATGTAGCTGAGCTGTATGTGTACACAGTAGAGCTGTATATGTGTAATGTACATGTAGCTGAGCTGTATGTGTACACAGTAGAGCTGTATATGTGTAATGTACATGTAGCTGAGCTGTATGTGTACACAGTAGAGCTGTATATGTGTAATGTACATGTAGCTGAGCTGTATGTGTACACAGTAGAGCTGTATATGTGTAATGTACATGTAGCTGAGCTGTATGTGTACACAGTAGAGCTGTATATGTGTAATGTACATGTAGCTGAGCTGTATGTGTACACAGTAGAGCTGTATGTGTAATCTGCATGTAGCTGAGCTGTATGTGTACACAGTAGAGCTGTATATGTGTAATGTACATGTAGCTGAGCTGTATGTGTACACAGTAGAACTTTAATGTGCATGTAGCTGAGCTGTATGTGTACACAGTAGGGCTGTATATGTGTAATGTACATGTAGCTGAGCTGTATGTGTACACAGTAGTGCTGTATATGTGTAATGTGCATGTAGCTGAGCTGTATGTGTACACAGTAGAGCTGTATATGTGTAATGTACATGTAGCTGAGCTGTATGTGTACACAGTAGAGCTGTATATGTGTAATGTACATGTAGCTGAGCTGTATGTGTACACAGTAGAACTTTAATGTGCATGTAGCTGAGCTGTATGTGTACACAGTAGAGCTGTATATGTGTAATGTACATGTAGCTGAGCTGTATGTGTACACAGTAGAGCTGTATATGTGTAATGTGCATGTAGCTGAGCTGTATGTGTACACAGTAGAGCTGTATATGTGTAATGTACATGTAGCTGAGCTGTATGTGTACACAGTAGAGCTGTATATGTGTAATGTGCATGTAGCTGAGCTGTATGTGTACACAGTAGAGCTGTATATGTGTAATGTACATGTAGCTGAGCTGTATGTGTACACAGTAGAGCTGTATATGTGTAATGTACATGTAGCTGAGCTGTATGTGTACACAGTAGAGCTGTATATGTGTAATGTACATGTAGCAGAGCTGTATGTGTACACAGTAGAGCTGTATATGTGTAATGTGCATGTAGCTGAGCTGTATGTGTACACAGTAGAGCTGTATATGTGTAATGTACATGTAGCTGAGCTGTATGTGTACACAGTAGAGCTGTATATGTGTAATGTACATGTAGCTGAGCTGTATGTGTACACAGTAGAGCTGTATATGTGTAATGTACATGTAGCTGAGCTGTATGTGTACACAGTAGAGCTGTATATGTGTAATGTACATGTAGCTGAGCTGTATGTGTACACAGTAGAGCTGTATGTGTAATCTGCATGTAGCTGAGCTGTATGTGTACACAGTAGAGCTGTATATGTGTAATGTACATGTAGCTGAGCTGTATGTGTACACAGTAGAGCTGTATATGTGTAATGTGCATGTAGCTGAGCTGTATGTGTACACAGTAGAGCTGTATATGTGTAATGTACATGTAGCTGAGCTGTATGTGTACACAGTAGAACTTTAATGTGCATGCATGTAGCTGAGCTGTATGTGTACACAGTAGAGCTGTATATGTGTAATGTACATGTAGCTGAGCTGTATGTGTACACAGTAGAGCTGTATATGTGTAATGTGCATGTAGCTGAGCTGTATGTGTACACAGTAGAGCTGTATATGTGTAATGTACATGTAGCTGAGCTGTATGTGTACACAGTAGAGCTGTATATGTGTAATGTACATGTAGCAGAGCTGTGTGTAATGTGCATGTAGATGAGCTATGTGTACACAGTAGAGCTGTATATGTGTAATGTACATGTAGCTGAGCTGTATGTGTACACAGTAGAGCTGTATATGTGTAATGTGCATGTAGCTGAGCTGTATATGTGTAATGTACATGTAGCTGAGCTGTAGGTGTACACAGTAGAGCTGTATGTGTGTAATGTGCATGTAGCTGAGCTGTATGTGTACACAGTAGAGCTGTAGATATGTAATGTACATGTAGCTGAGCTGTATGTGTACACAGTAGAGCTGTATATGTGTAATGTACATGTAGCTGAGCTGTATGTGTACACAGTAGAACTTTAATGTGCATGTAGCTGAGCTGTATGTGTACACAGTAGTGCTGTATATGTGTAATGTACATGTAGCTGAGCTGTATGTGTACACAGTAGAGCTGTATATGTGTAATGTGCATGTAGCTGAGCTGTATGTGTACACAGTAGAGCTGTATATGTGTAATGTGCATGTAGCTGAGCTGTATGTGTACACAGTAGAGCTGTATATGTGTAATGTACATGTAGCTGAGCTGTATGTGTACACAGTAGAGCTGTATATGTGTAATGTACATGTAGCTAAGCTGTATGTGTACACAGTAGAGCTGTATATGTGTAATGTACATGTAGCAGAGCTGTGTGTAATGTGCATGTAGATGAGCTCTATGTGTACACAGTAGAGCTGTATATGTGTAATGTACATGTAGCTGAGCTGTATGTGTACACAGTAGAGCTGTATATGTGTAATGTGCATGTAGCTGAGCTGTATATGTGTAATGTACATGTAGCTGAGCTGTAGGTGTACACAGTAGAGCTGTATGTGTGTAATGTGCATGTAGCTGAGCTGTATGTGTACACAGTAGAGCTGTAGATGTGTAATGTACATGTAGCTGAGCTGTATGTGTACACAGTAGGGCTGTATATGTGTAATGTACATGTAGCTGAGCTGTATGTGTACACAGTAGTGCTGTATATGTGTAATGTGCATGTAGCTGAGCTGTATGTGTACACAGTAGAGCTGTATATGTGTAATGTACATGTAGCTGAGTTGTATGTGTACACAGTAGAGCTGTATATGTGTAATGTACATGTAGCTGAGCTGTATGTGTACACAGTAGAGCTGTATATGTGTAATGTACATGTAGCTGAGCTGTATGTGTACACAGTAGAGCTGTATATGTGTAATGTGCATGTAGCTGAGCTGTATATGTGTAATGTACATGTAGCTGAGCTGTAGGTGTACACAGTAGAGCTGTATGTGTGTAATGTGCATGTAGCTGAGCTGTATGTGTACACAGTAGAGCTGTAGATGTGTAATGTACATGTAGCTGAGCTGTATGTGTACACAGTAGGGCTGTATATGTGTAATGTACATGTAGCTGAGCTGTATGTGTACACAGTAGTGCTGTATATGTGTAATGTGCATGTAGCTGAGCTGTATGTGTACACAGTAGAGCTGTATATGTGTAATGTACATGTAGCTGAGTTGTATGTGTACACAGTAGAGCTGTATATGTGTAATGTACATGTAGCTGAGCTGTATGTGTACACAGTAGAGCTGTATATGTGTAATGTACATGTAGCTGAGCTGTATGTGTACACAGTAGAGCTGTATATGTGTAATGTACATGTAGCTGAGCTGTATGTGTACACAGTAGAGCTGTATGTGTAATCTGCATGTAGCTGAGCTGTATGTGTACACAGTAGAGCTGTATATGTGTAATGTACATGTAGCTGAGCTGTATGTGTACACAGTAGAGCTGTATATGTGTAATGTGCATGTAGCTGAGCTGTATGTGTACACAGTAGAACTTTAATGTGCATGTAGCTGAGCTGTATGTGTACACAGTAGAGCTGTATATGTGTAATGTACATGTAGCTGAGCTGTATGTGTACACAGTAGAGCTGTATATGTGTAATGTGCATGTAGCTGAGCTGTATGTGTACACAGTAGAGCTGTATATGTGTAATGTACATGTAGCTGAGCTGTATGTGTACACAGTAGAGCTGTATATGTGTAATGTACATGTAGCAGAGCTGTATGTGTACACAGTAGAGCTGTATATGTGTAATGTGCATGTAGCTGAGCTGTATGTGTACACAGTAGAGCTGTATATGTGTAATGTACATGTAGCTGAGCTGTATGTGTACACAGTAGAGCTGTATATGTGTAATGTACATGTAGCTGAGCTGTATGTGTACACAGTAGAGCTGTATATGTGTAATGTACATGTAGCTGAGCTGTATGTGTACACAGTAGAGCTGTATATGTGTAATGTACATGTAGCTGAGCTGTATGTGTACACAGTAGAGCTGTATGTGTAATCTGCATGTAGCTGAGCTGTATGTGTACACAGTAGAGCTGTATATGTGTAATGTACATGTAGCTGAGCTGTATGTGTACACAGTAGAGCTGTATATGTGTAATGTGCATGTAGCTGAGCTGTATGTGTACACAGTAGAGCTGTATATGTGTAATGTACATGTAGCTGAGCTGTATGTGTACACAGTAGAACTTTAATGTGCATGCATGTAGCTGAGCTGTATGTGTACACAGTAGAGCTGTATATGTGTAATGTACATGTAGCTGAGCTGTATGTGTACACAGTAGAGCTGTATATGTGTAATGTGCATGTAGCTGAGCTGTATGTGTACACAGTAGAGCTGTATATGTGTAATGTACATGTAGCTGAGCTGTATGTGTACACAGTAGAGCTGTATATGTGTAATGTACATGTAGCAGAGCTGTGTGTAATGTGCATGTAGATGAGCTATGTGTACACAGTAGAGCTGTATATGTGTAATGTACATGTAGCTGAGCTGTATGTGTACACAGTAGAGCTGTATATGTGTAATGTGCATGTAGCTGAGCTGTATATGTGTAATGTACATGTAGCTGAGCTGTAGGTGTACACAGTAGAGCTGTATGTGTGTAATGTGCATGTAGCTGAGCTGTATGTGTACACAGTAGAGCTGTAGATATGTAATGTACATGTAGCTGAGCTGTATGTGTACACAGTAGAGCTGTATATGTGTAATGTGCATGTAGCTGAGCTGTATGTGTACACAGTAGAGCTGTATATGTGTAATGTGCATGTAGCTGAGCTGTATGTGTACACAGTAGAGCTGTATATGTGTAATGTACATGTAGCTGAGCTGTATGTGTACACAGTAGAGCTGTATATGTGTAATGTACATGTAGCTAAGCTGTATGTGTACACAGTAGAGCTGTATATGTGTAATGTACATGTAGCAGAGCTGTGTGTAATGTGCATGTAGCTGAGCTGTATGTGTACACAGTAGAGCTGTATATGTGTAATGTACATGTAGCTGAGCTGTATGTGTACACAGTAGAGCTGTATATGTGTAATGTGCATGTAGCTGAGCTGTATGTGTACACAGTAGAGCTGTATATGTGTAATGTACATGTAGCTGAGCTGTATGTGTACACAGTAGAGCTGTATATGTGTAATGTGCATGTAGCTGAGCTGTATATGTGTAATGTACATGTAGCTGAGCTGTAGGTGTACACAGTAGAGCTGTATGTGTGTAATGTGCATGTAGCTGAGCTGTATGTGTACACAGTAGAGCTGTAGATGTGTAATGTACATGTAGCTGAGCTGTATGTGTACACAGTAGGGCTGTATATGTGTAATGTACATGTAGCTGAGCTGTATGTGTACACAGTAGTGCTGTATATGTGTAATGTGCATGTAGCTGAGCTGTATGTGTACACAGTAGAGCTGTATATGTGTAATGTACATGTAGCTGAGCTGTATGTGTACACAGTAGAGCTGTATATGTGTAATGTACATGTAGCTGAGCTGTATGTGTACACAGTAGAGCTGTATATGTGTAATGTACATGTAGCTGAGCTGTATGTGTACACAGTAGAGCTGTATATGTGTAATGTACATGTAGCTGAGCTGTATGTGTACACAGTAGAGCTGTATGTGTAATCTGCATGTAGCTGAGCTGTATGTGTACACAGTAGAGCTGTATATGTGTAATGTACATGTAGCTGAGCTGTATGTGTACACAGTAGAACTTTAATGTGCATGTAGCTGAGCTGTATGTGTACACAGTAGAGCTGTATATGTGTAATGTACATGTAGCTGAGCTGTATGTGTACACAGTAGAGCTGTATATGTGTAATGTGCATGTAGCTGAGCTGTATGTGTACACAGTAGAGCTGTATATGTGTAATGTACATGTAGCTGAGCTGTATGTGTACACAGTAGAGCTGTATATGTGTAATGTGCATGTAGCTGAGCTGTATGTGTACACAGTAGAGCTGTATATGTGTAATGTACATGTAGCTGAGCTGTATGTGTACACAGTAGAGCTGTATATGTGTAATGTACATGTAGCTGAGCTGTATGTGTACACAGTAGAGCTGTATATGTGTAATGTACATGTAGCAGAGCTGTATGTGTACACAGTAGAGCTGTATATGTGTAATGTGCATGTAGCTGAGCTGTATGTGTACACAGTAGAGCTGTATATGTGTAATGTACATGTAGCTGAGCTGTATGTGTACACAGTAGAGCTGTATATGTGTAATGTACATGTAGCTGAGCTGTATGTGTACACAGTAGAGCTGTATATGTGTAATGTACATGTAGCTGAGCTGTATGTGTACACAGTAGAGCTGTATATGTGTAATGTACATGTAGCTGAGCTGTATGTGTACACAGTAGAGCTGTATGTGTAATCTGCATGTAGCTGAGCTGTATGTGTACACAGTAGAGCTGTATATGTGTAATGTACATGTAGCTGAGCTGTATGTGTACACAGTAGAGCTGTATATGTGTAATGTGCATGTAGCTGAGCTGTATGTGTACACAGTAGAGCTGTATATGTGTAATGTACATGTAGCTGAGCTGTATGTGTACACAGTAGAACTTTAATGTGCATGCATGTAGCTGAGCTGTATGTGTACACAGTAGAGCTGTATATGTGTAATGTACATGTAGCTGAGCTGTATGTGTACACAGTAGAGCTGTATATGTGTAATGTGCATGTAGCTGAGCTGTATGTGTACACAGTAGAGCTGTATATGTGTAATGTACATGTAGCTGAGCTGTATGTGTACACAGTAGAGCTGTATATGTGTAATGTACATGTAGCAGAGCTGTGTGTAATGTGCATGTAGATGAGCTATGTGTACACAGTAGAGCTGTATATGTGTAATGTACATGTAGCTGAGCTGTATGTGTACACAGTAGAGCTGTATATGTGTAATGTGCATGTAGCTGAGCTGTATATGTGTAATGTACATGTAGCTGAGCTGTAGGTGTACACAGTAGAGCTGTATGTGTGTAATGTGCATGTAGCTGAGCTGTATGTGTACACAGTAGAGCTGTAGATATGTAATGTACATGTAGCTGAGCTGTATGTGTACACAGTAGAGCTGTATATGTGTAATGTACATGTAGCTGAGCTGTATGTGTACACAGTAGAACTTTAATGTGCATGTAGCTGAGCTGTATGTGTACACAGTAGTGCTGTATATGTGTAATGTACATGTAGCTGAGCTGTATGTGTACACAGTAGAGCTGTATATGTGTAATGTGCATGTAGCTGAGCTGTATGTGTACACAGTAGAGCTGTATATGTGTAATGTGCATGTAGCTGAGCTGTATGTGTACACAGTAGAGCTGTATATGTGTAATGTACATGTAGCTGAGCTGTATGTGTACACAGTAGAGCTGTATATGTGTAATGTACATGTAGCTAAGCTGTATGTGTACACAGTAGAGCTGTATATGTGTAATGTACATGTAGCAGAGCTGTGTGTAATGTGCATGTAGATGAGCTCTATGTGTACACAGTAGAGCTGTATATGTGTAATGTACATGTAGCTGAGCTGTATGTGTACACAGTAGAGCTGTATATGTGTAATGTGCATGTAGCTGAGCTGTATATGTGTAATGTACATGTAGCTGAGCTGTAGGTGTACACAGTAGAGCTGTATGTGTGTAATGTGCATGTAGCTGAGCTGTATGTGTACACAGTAGAGCTGTAGATGTGTAATGTACATGTAGCTGAGCTGTATGTGTACACAGTAGGGCTGTATATGTGTAATGTACATGTAGCTGAGCTGTATGTGTACACAGTAGTGCTGTATATGTGTAATGTGCATGTAGCTGAGCTGTATGTGTACACAGTAGAGCTGTATATGTGTAATGTACATGTAGCTGAGTTGTATGTGTACACAGTAGAGCTGTATATGTGTAATGTACATGTAGCTGAGCTGTATGTGTACACAGTAGAGCTGTATATGTGTAATGTACATGTAGCTGAGCTGTATGTGTACACAGTAGAGCTGTAGGGATGTCCCCGCCGGCAGGTATCACGAAGGTGTGGTAAGCCGCCTGCACCCTCCACTCCCTTAGCTATGCAGTGCACTTAGCAGCTGAGAATGTGTCATAGCCGGGATCCGCAATAACCCCTCAAAGTTGATCGCGGCGTCTAAAAGTCCTGAAGTTAGCTGCCGGTTAGCTCAGGGATGCTGATTGGGATCACCACGTGAAATCAGCTGTGAGGTCCCTTACCCTGCTCCGTGTGACCAATCGTCGCTCCTACTGCTGCCAGCCATTAGTAAAGGAGCGCCGATAACACTGATCAATGTTATGCTATGGCATAGTATTAATGAGTGTATTCAATCTACAGATAACATGTAATAGTCCTCTGGGGACTAAAAGAGTGAGAAAAGAATTGTAAAAAATAATAAATGTGAATTAACCCCTTCCCAATAAAAATTGAATCATTTCTTCTTTTCAAAAAGGTTGAAATAAAATAAAAAAATATATATTTTTTTAATATACAAAAAGTCCTTTCTCTTATAAAAACAATACGTCCCCACGGGTGGATACACTTAGTAGTTTATGCTGCGGATCCGCTGCTTAAGGGCCGCTACATGGTGCCTTCAGATGTGCCTGCTTGGAGCGGCAATATGCCAAATCCCAGAGACTGACAGGAGTAGACTCTCTTTCCAGGATTGGTCGGTGGAAGTAGCTTATACTTCCCTTCTCCTCCACTGATCCCAGGTTAAGGCTTCTGACACTGTCCACATAGAAGTCTTTGGGCTTGGACTCCATATTGTATTGTATTGAGGGTTGTAGTCAATGGAGAATATTCAGAGCAAGGTCTTGTTACCAGTGGGGCCCTCAGGGATCTGTACTGGGGCCCATTGTGTAATATTCTTATTTGTGATATTACAGAAGGTCTCGGGGGTTCAGTATTGTTCTTTTTGCAGATGATACAAAGATTTGTAACAGGATTAATGTTCCTGGAGGGATACGACAAATGGGAAAGGATTGAGATAATCTAGAGGAATGGTCAGAACTCTGGACACTGATATTTAATGTGGATAAGTGCAAGATAATGGGGGGTAATAACCCCCGGGCATAATATAGAATATGTGATACAGTCCTGACCTCAGTGTCTGGGGAAAGGGATTTAGGGGTCATTATCTCACAAGACTTAGGCCGTGTTCACACGATGTAAATTCCGCACATCTGCATGAATTCTATATCCGCATTGGTTCGGTGCAGAATTCTGCAGATGGTAAAAAGATGTAGAATTTGTGTGGAATCTGTGCGGAAATGCTCACATAGACTCTGCATCTTTTCTTCGCAGCCATCCGGGACTCCTGCACTGCTGCGGTACTACAACAACTCTCATCTTGGAACAGATTGGAACATGATAGGAGTAGAAGTTTCCCGGCTGCATGAGTCTGTGGGCGGCTGGGGAGACTACTGTAGTGATAGTACTACTACTCCCATCATGGAACAGAGTCTGGTGGCATGTCAGCCTCACCACTCACCAGCGATGTATTTTTTACTGTACAACCAGGGAAATACAGCATGTGTTTGATTAAACAAACAATATGGATGTACAGGAGCTTTGGAGGGCTAATGCGTGTTATTTGTGTGCACTTTTCTTGGGCTGTTAGCTTATAACCGGTAGATATACTGTGTGTGTGCTTAAACCCTATACATGTAAGTAAGGTGTTTTAGATGTCTGTACGGTGTCTACGGTAATTTAAATACGTATTGCTTTCATACAGGTCAGCCCACAGCTTTGTTCAGTTGTACTGTGCCTGGAAAAAAGGCTGGCTGGGATTTGTAGTGGACGATGAGGCTTCTGCAGGAATGGACGGGAGGCCCCTGAGATGAACCCACAGATGAAGGCTGTCTCCTATTGGCCTGTGGGCACCAAAACGCCATGTGTTCTTCATCCCTCATGTTGTTATCACACACATTACCCAGGACACGCAAGCTGAACCTAGAAGTGTTCAGAAATTCTGCGAGTCACTGCAACCATGAAATTGGGGTTAAATCTGGGTTCGCGGGGCTCGGCTCCCTCATCCCTAGTGGTGAGTTACTGTATTACTTCTATTACTTGGGATAATTGTCTATAAATGTTCCCCAACACCTATAGGACTTTTTATAATGTGTAAAGTTCTTCCATCAGAATAATGTCCTAGAAGCCAGAAGATAGAAGTGATTTTGTGTCTCTAATCTGGTCATGTCCTGGAATTCTTCATCACTGGAATAAGTCCCTTCTCTCTGAGGTGTTTGGGTCTCCAGTAGCAGCTCCCCATGGAGTATGCCTGTTGGGTCTTCTCCATGAGGAGCAGTGAATATCACAACCATATATCACACTCTTTTCCTACCATGTAAACTATAGTGATGACATCGCTGGATCGGTGACTACGTTCTAAAAGAAAACTTTTATTAACAATTGGGAACAAGTTTGGAGATGCAGTATATGATATATGTATAAATGTCAGATATCCTATGTACATGGTTAATATATAGATGTGTTATCTGCATCATTTATTGCTCTCAATTGTCTTCTCTCCTGTGTGAATTCTTAGATGTTTGATAAGATTTGATTTCTCAGTAAAACATTTCCCACATTCAGAACATGAAAATGGCTTCTCTCCTGTGTGAATTCTTTGATGTTTAACAAGATCTGTTTTCTGAGTAAAACACTTCCCACATTCTGAACATGAAAATGGCTTTTCTCCTGTGTGAATTCTTTGATGCATAACAAGATGAGATTTCCGAGTAAAACATTTCCCACATTCTGAACATGAAAATGGCTTTTCTCCTGTGTGAATTCTTTGATGATTAACAAAATCTGATTTCTCAGTAAAAAATTTCCTACCTTCTGAACATGAAAATGGCTTTTCTCCTGTGTGAATTCTTTGATGTCTAACAAGGTCTTGTTTCTGAATAAAACACTTCCAACATTCTGAACATGAAAATGGCTTCTCTCCTGTGTGAATTCTTTGATGCATAACAAGATATGATTTCCGAGTGAAACATTTCCCACATTCTGAACATGAAAATGGCTTCTCACCTGTGTGAGTTCTTTGATGTTCAACAAGATTTGATTTCTGAGCAAAACCTTTCCCACATTCAGAACATGAAAATGGCTTCTCTACTGCGTGAGTTCTTTGATGGTGAACAACTTGTGATTTCTGAGCAAAACATTTCCCACATTCTGAACATGAAAATGGCTTCTCCCCTGTGTGAGTTCTTTGATGCTCAACAAGAATTGATTTCTGAGTAAAACATTTTCTACAATCTGAGCATGAAAATCGCTTTTCCTTCTTTTGTTTAACAGACTGAGATGAATCTTTAGGTCGGACTTGTATAACAGGATGAGATGAGAGATCTTGGCTGTGAAGGGCTGAGGGTGTATCTGGGATAATGGAATGTTCTTCATATGTATCTTGTGTGATATCATCATCTGCTTTATAATCTGAAGATATAAGATTCTCCTCTGATCTCCTGGTAAAGTCATCTGTGAAGAAATACAGTCATATTTTTAAGCAATAATCTTAACGCCTTAATGATCCAGGAAATTTACTTTTAAGAGACATATGGGGAGATTTATCAAAACCTGAGTAGAGAAAGAGTGGTGCAGTTGCCCATGGCAACCAGATTGCGAAAAAAGAGAAAAATGTGAGAAGCAATGTTATTGGTTGTTATGGACAACTGCACCACTCTTCCTCCATAACTCTTATTTTTTCATATACAGACTAATATGAGGACTTGTCCTTTGTGAACCAATTGTACTTTGTAATGACACCTTTCTTCTGAAGGTTGTAAATAATGCTGCAGATCCGTTACGTGTGACCCTACCCTAAATGTCATAAGTCACATGGTCACAGGGGTCGTGGCTATGCTACAGTGGGTGGATGGGTGGATAGCAGGGTGTATGGGATTTACTGAAGTAATGCTATCCACCCACCCACTGCAGCATAACCACGCCCCCTGGAGACCATGTGACTCATGACATATTGTCTTTGGCCGCATGGAATGCTGGGAAAGGTCAGAGACAACAGTAAAATAAAAAGACTTGCACTACAGCACTTCCGGGTGGGGGTCCTGTGCATGAAAACCGGACAAAGTGACGCACGGAGGAAATAGAAGCAAATAACACAGGATTATAACTAGACGTGATGGGATCAAAGGCTGAAGAAAAGAAATCCTGGAATATCCCTTTAAAAAAAAGCGCTATGGGATTTATTTTATACTTATATAGTGCAGCATAGGCTATTATTAGAGAACAGTGAAGATGTTCTTGTGTATGCCTTGTGCTTACCTGTTTTAGCTGATGTGGCAGGCATGGGTTCTCAGCCGTACCTTATTCCTATTTTAGAACAGAAATGATTTTCTGATACATTTCCCATGAATCCTCTGGTTTTGCAGAGAGAGAGGGTGGGGTCTTATAACTGCACCTGGTTGTCTTATTAGGTTGTTGGTGCTGGAGTTAAGCCAAGTGAACTGATTAGACTCATATGTGTTGAGCTCAGTTCACATTATGTGCAGTTTTGATGCATTTTCTTTTTCAGAGAGTGTTTTTAAAGAAATATTACCATAAAGAGAAAGTGGTTTGACCTATAATCACAATTGAGGTGTTTATAGTCTTTAGGATATGTTCACATTTCATTTGCATTTTTTACACTTTTTTTTCTGCCTTTTGGCCGTAATTTTATAAAATTGCTGTAAAATGTACATAGCAAATAGCAAAAAAGTAAATAGCAAAATTTTTGCTAAGATTAAAAAAAAAAAATAATAATAATAAATGGCAAAAACTGAAAAAATGCAAAATGATATGTGAACACAACTTTAGGGAGGTGTATAACAACTATATACCCTGATCCCACAGACATAGCAGCAGCAGACAGGAGCAGGGAGGGGAGGTGTGTAAATTCTATACATTCTGATCCTATAGTTACAGGAGCAGCAGTACACAGATAGAGCTGGAAGGGGGAGGGTGTATAACTCCTATATATCATGATCCCATAGAGATAGCAGCAGCAGTACACAGATAGAGCTGGAGGGGAGCTTTATAACTCCTATATATCTTGATAAAATAGAGATAGCAGCAGTTTACAGATAGAGCTGGGAGGGTTCTGGGAGCTAGCAGGAGAGATCTGCTATGTAATGATGTCATCCTGTAGTTCACAGGAAGTTAGTTGTTCTAGGGCTTACTACTACCTCTGACATATTAAGCAATGTCATTTTCTGTGGGTCAGGCTGGTGATTACATGACTCAGTTACAGTAATGAAACACATGGATCCAGCTGTGCTGGAATGAAACAAATTGTGCTGTAGGGATAGTAATGGTGAGTGTGCACGATATGGGAAAAAAACCCAAAACAAAACCTCCACCCTTCTGGCCATCTTCTCCCCAAGCACAGGGCCCCCTCCCCATTGAGGTGCAGCCCGTCCCTATGGTAGAGCCTGTATCCGACAGAGAAGTCGGCCCAGTTCTCCATGAATCCAAACCCTTCCTTCCTACACAGCTTCTGAGCCACTTGTTTACCTCCCTAATCTCCTGCTGCCTCTCTGGTGAGGCTCGTGGTACAGATAATATTTCAGAGAATATTACCTTGGAGGTCCTCTCCTTCAGCTTGCGGCCTAAGTCCTTGAAATCATTTTTAAGAACACTCCACCTACCTCTTACTTTGTCATTGGTGCCAATGTGTTCCATGACTGCTGGATCTTCTCCAGCCCCTCCCAGCAACCGGTCAACCTGATCCGCGATGTGCCGAACTCGAGCGCCAGGAAGACAACACACTGTTCGGTGATCCCGGTCTTTGTGACAGATCGCCCTGTCTGTCCCCCTAATAACAGAGTCCCCCACTACCAGTACCTGTCTGGCCTGCCCTGCACTCCTCCTTCCATCCTTACTGGAGCAGACACCCCCCTGGTGGTCAGAGGCAGTATTTTGCTGCAGCATCGCTAACTCTGAACTAACATCCCCTCATCTGCCAACCGGGCAAACTTGTTGGGGTGTAAGATCAGGACTAGACTCCCTGACACTTCTCCCTCTACCCCGTTTTCTAACTATAACCCAGCTAGCTGCCTGACTGTCCTGCACCTCCATCCCACTATCCTCCTCCATCTCTACCCCACAGAGTGCCCGCTCAGTACCCAGCAGACTCCTCTCCATGTTGTCAATACATCTCAGTCTTGCCAGGTGCTCCTCAGGATCCAGGATCTGGGCTTCTAAATGAACAACCCGCACAACAATATGCACCCTCCAACTGCTGTTCAAGGATTGTATACATTGACCAAGATGTACACTGGATAGCACTGTCAAACATGGAGTCAGTGTGGGGGCACAGGAGGGGTATCATATCAGTGTGGGGGCATAGGAGGGGTATAATATCAGAGTGGGGGTGCACAGAATAAGTGGGGGCACAGGAGGGGTATCATATCAGTGTAGGGGCACGGAAGGGGTAAAATATCAGTGTGGAGCACAGAATAAAAGCGCCTTTATTTATATAACGCCTACATATTCTGCAGCGCTGTACACAGTTTGTTATCACTCAGGTTGCTCCCTGTCCCCATTGGGGATCACAATCTAAATTCCTAATTCACCTATCAGTATGTCTTTGGAGTATGGGAGGAAATCCACGTAAACAAGAGGAGAACATACAAACTCCTTGTAGATGTTGGTCTTGGTGGCATACTAGCTGTACACTAGGGCTCTGCAGACCATATAAGTGATTTCAGATACATCCAGTGACTCTTTTCTATCTGGCCCAGACAGCCATGAAGACTTTTCCTGGTCAAAACTTGTCTCTGCAGAATCTGCAGACAAAAATGTTGTGTTCCTTTATCCAGCACAATCCCCACCACTTTACATATCTGTATTGCCCCACACAGTAATAGTTCCCACTTTGAGCACCAATATAGTAGTTAGGTCCCTTCTGTGCCCCCATACTGCCCCCAGTATTACGCCTCAATACTGCCACATATAGTACTTAGTCCCCTCGGTGCCCCCATAAAGTAGTTGGCCCCCATATAGTAGTAGCCCAATGAAAAAAACATATACCTTTCTCTAATCATTTTTCCGCAGCTACCGGCGCTCTGCTCCCCGCGGCTCCAACTCTCTGAGCTCCCTATACAGACAGCGCCATACAGAGATGCTGCCCACACCGGAAGTCATGGCTGCAGAGACAGGACGGAGCCACCAGTGTAACACATACACAATCGATAGCCACGCTTGTTGGGGGATCAGGGACATGTGTCCCCTGCAGACCAGGTCACAGTCACACCCCCTTTCCACTGTGATCCTTACGTCCTGCACATAGGTATATTTCATGTCTATATTCCAGCTGTATTCTGCATCCATATTATAAATGTGTTATCTCCCATAACTGAGTCACAGGTTTGGCTGAATGGAGGAACATACAGCAGAAAAGAGACAGGACACAAAGCTTAAAGAATTCCACAAAACATTGTTGCTGCCGCTGACTGCGTAAAATCTGTTCCCTGCATTTAGTGGTTACTACTCACCTGGATGGTTACCTGTAGGAATGTCTTCCTTATACTGCTCATCACTGCTCACATCTGTATTTTCTTCTTCCTTTATGTCTGCAGCATTAATATAAATCAGATCTTTCCCTGTAAGAATGTCCTCCATATACTGTTCATCACAGCTCACATCTTTCTCTTCTTCCTTTATGTCTGTAGCATTAATATAGATTGGATCTTTTCGTGTAGGAATGTCCTCCATATACTGCTCATCACCGCTCACATCTGTCTCCTCTTCTTCCTTTATGTCTAGAGCATTAATATAGATGGGATATTTTCCTGTAGGAATGTCCTTATACTGCTCCTCACTGCTCACATATGTCTCTTCTTCCTTTATGGCTGTAGAATTAATATAGATCAGATCTTTCCCTGTAGGAATGTTCTCCTTATACTGCTCATCAAGGCTCCAATCTGTCTTTGGAACATTAATATTATTCATATCTTCTCCCTGAATGATAAGATGTAGAAGAAATATTGTAAAAGTCATCAGACAGTAAAAGTCATGTTGAATGTTTTATATGAGCAGAAAAGATCATAAACTTATCACACAGACCAAAAATAACAAAAGGAGTTATCTGAGCCCCATTAATACAAATGTTCCCCCATGTTTATAAACAGGGGAGGTTACTTTAAGGATGGAGCGGCCAGTGTTACTCATACACAATCAAAAGCCACGCTCATTCAGGGATCAGGGACTTGCGGGCCAGGTCACAGTCACACCCCCTTTCTACCGCGATCCTTACATTCCTACACATAGGTATATTTCCTGCCCATATTACACCTGTATTCTGCATCCATATTATAATTCTGTTATCTTCCATAACTGACCAGTCACCGGTTTGGCTGAAGGAGGAACATACAGCAGAAAAGATCGACAGGACACAGAGCTTAAAGAATTCCACTAAACATTGTAAGTCCAAAATTTTGAAATCTGACTGGAAATAGAGATGGCGCCATAAGGGATATCCTGCAGGATTCTGACAATCAAACTTACGTGTAAATATATTCCATACAGATTTCAGAGGCCATGGGAAGCCACAAATCTTCACCTGTTTGGAGCCCCACCTGGAGGATGCCTCTTGTGTACGCTAGTCCTGATGAGGAAGAAGGGGCTACACCGCAACAATCCTTCAGGTTAGGGTTAGGAGACTATGGCGCAGTGAATTATTCCCATCCCCCTGGAGATGAACTATTTGACCCTTAGAGACCAGTGCCACCCCCCCCCCCCCCGACTATCTAAGCAAATTCAGAGAGGTGGTTTGACCAATGATCCAGTCATGATTCTGCTGGGAGCCAAGATGGGTGATAAGGTTCTGCCCTATTGTGTCATTTAGCCCTTGGGAAGAAGGTGGCTGAGTTAGCACTCTTGTGCAAACCATTAATGAAGGCAAATCCTTCTCCTGGAAGGGGGGGGCGCAAGCTCAACCTGTGGAGGGATGAATAAGAGCGACTATAACCATTCCCCAGCTAAACACCATCATAACTGACAGAAGTGGGAGATGTATTGTTACCTCTGCTGATGGAGGTTAGCCCTGCTCTAGAAAAAGAGTGCCATCGACTAGCCCTAGAAACAAAACCAGGGTTATGCCACTATTCAGGGAAAAAACCTGTTTTTGTGAAGCCTGGTGAGACCAACACTCTACGAGCCATAGCCTCCATGCACCATGAAATGTTAGGAGGAACCGGACAAGACCTTATTGAGTTTCTGCCTGAAGAGGATCAGAAGAAGGGATGGACTGTCATACCTGAGGTAAAAGATTGGCGGAAGAGTTGGTGTAAGAGTTTTTCTGTGATGATACAGAATCGAACACATGTGGAAGTCTGGATTGATTGTCTTTAGAAGTTTGGTGTCATTCACTTGTTAGACCAAGTTTTGTCTATCGTGTCTGTGAGTGCAGAACAGAAGGATCATGTTAAAGCACTGGTAGATTTTGACTTGGGAGATTCTCCTCTACCACAGCAGTGGAAAGGCGGCCTTCATTCTCAACTAGCTACCCAAGAGGGAGTTTTCTCCAGAGAAGAAATGGATATGGTGCATTCCAAAAGTGCCCCTAATACAATAAGACTTTCTGACCCTGCCCCTTTGAGAGAAAGATCAAGAAGAATATGTCCTCGAGATGTGGAAGATGTCCGGGACTTATCCAAACAGATGGAAGGAGCTGAGATCATCAAAGAATCTAGAAGTCCCTATGCTTCACCCATCATGGTAGTGTGGAAAAAGAAAGGTGCGGTCCGGCTATGTGTGGACTACAAGAGGACTGTGCCAGATCACTACACGCTGCCACAGATAGAGGACCTGCTGAACACCCTCTCAAGCAGCCAGTAGTGTGCTTGACCTGAGGTCTGGGTATTATCAGGTATCCATGAAGAAAGAGGATAGGGAGAAGACATCAGTCCCTTGGGATTCTACCAGTTTACCAAAATGCCCAAAAGAGGCACAGGAGCTCCTGCTACGTTTAGGCTGATGGAGAAAACTGTGGGAGAAATGAACCACATTGTATTTGGGAACACACCAGAAGAGCATGATCAGAGATTGCTGAAGGTGTTGGATTGACTTCAAGCAATCAAAGCTATCAAAATACAAATGTCGACTTCTGTTACACATGTAGGGCACGTTGTCTCTGCAGAAGGAATAGCCACGGACCCCGCTAAGATTGAAGCAGTGTTAAACTGCCCGAGACTACCTCTGAGATACAGGGTGGTAAAGCGCGACATCCTAAAGATCTCATTGGAAAGTAATAGACTACAGGATGTGAAGAGGCCTTCTTAGCAATGACGAAGAGACTCACTGAAGCTACTGATTGGCGTATGCAGACCCTGAAAAACCCTATGTCCTCCTTGTGGATGCCAATATGGAAGGCCTAGGGGACGTTCTGTACCAACGTTATCCAGAAGGATTAAGACGGTGGCTTACATAAGAAGAAATCTTACGGTTGCCAAGAAGAATTATGCAGTCCACAATTTGGAATTTCTGACACTCAAGTGGGCCATTGTGGACAAGCTGCATGATTATTTAAATGGAGCAATGTTTGACGTAAAGACTGATAATAATCCACTTACCTACATTCAGACTACAGCCAAGCTGGATGCCACAGGACATAGGTGCTCGGCTGCATTGTCAAATTACAGTTTCAGCCTGATATACAAGCAGGATTCCAAGAATGTCAGTGCGGATGCCCTGTCCCCCAGACCTGGACTCCCTCCTCACCAAGACAGAGAAGTGCGAAGAAATTCCTATATCGGGGTGGGAACATTTTGTCAAATGTATGTAGTGACTCAGGACGAAGAGGATACACTCCATCAGTCACTCCTCAGAAGCAGTGCCAGAGGTATTCACACTCCAGTCATGCTTCAACAGTGGTCCACCTTAACCCCAGAAGATAAGAGGAAGGCCCAGTCACAGTACTGGTATAAAGGGGCAGTTCTTGGGGGGTAGAGAGGAGATGGCCGCACACTAGGTCTGCTGCCGCTCCCGAGGCCGCAAACTATCTTGAATCTACTGGTGACCATGCACTATTAGAGAGGGAGAATCTCCCGGTGCCTTCTAAAGCCTTCCTCTACTGCCCGGCAGTCTTCCGCCCCGTCTGGGAACATTGAGCGCTTTCTGAGGATGCCTCCGGCCTCCACACCTGGCCGCCCGCCATTACAGGTCCTGCACAAGGCCTGCGGTCCCACTTCCAGCCGAGCTGCCAACTCGCCTGCGCTCCAGTCGACAGCAGCGGAGGACTCGCAAGACACATTGCAGCTGCTGCCTCCGACCTCAGCCTCCTCTCCATGTGCTGGACCGGAGGCCTCCTCCCTGCTCCGCAGCTGTGCTCCCGGAGCTTCCTGCTGCTGACGCTGCTCCTGCCAGGGCATGCGACTGTGCTCCTGCCAGCCCAGACTCTCTGGTGAGAGACTCTCTTGGCCTGCCTGCCCGGGACTCCAGCCCTTTGGGTGCCTCTCTGCAGTAATCCTCACAGGAGATTCTGACCATCTCCCCCTATCTTAAGCAAGGGGCCGCCATCTTGGGCCTCACTGGTCCGGGGGTCATCCTCATCCTGCTTGCAGGTGCCCTCAGCCGGTCCTTCTGCCTCTGGACCATTCTCACCTGAGCCTCCTGCTAGGGGGCCTGTACTACCTGTCTCAGTGGGGCCCTGGACTGAGCTCTCTGATCCCCCCCCCCCTCCTTACTGAACCCTGAGCTCCTCTTCATCAGCGCCATTGTGCCTGCCTCACCTAAACCTCAGAGAATTATGTTTGCACACAAGCTGAATGTAGGGGCCCCGCGCTTCTCCTCCCAAGGGAGCCCATCAGTTTCCCCTGGGCCCTCGGTGCTCCTGCGCTGATGGCTAAAAAACGTCATGGGATACCCTTTCGGAGGTTGATTTGGCTTGTTGTGGACTGCCTGCACCCTCTTCTGCCCCTCCGGATTGGAGTCAGCTTCTTTCCTAGATTCCTACTAAAGAGGATTTCCGTTCACTTATTGCTGAAGTCAAAGATACCTGCCGGACGGAAGTTTCGTCCCTACGCCAAGACTTACAGCATGTTTCTGACAGAGTTGAGGGTCTGAAGGATGCCCACGATTCCACCAGGGCCTATATTGCTCAGCTCCAGTCTACAATTGCCTCTCAAATAGATTTTCTCAGTGATCTACATACTCATTTTGAGGACTTGGACAATCGGGGGAGGCGTAATAACATCAGAGTGTGGGGACTGCCGGAGGATACTTGTGAGGAGGATCTCTGTGTGACCCTGGAAGCTATTTTCAACCTTATCCTCGGTGAGCCCTCCTCCCACAAAATCAAGCTGGACGAACCTTATAGAGCCATCTGCCCTAAATCCGCCACAGGCACTCCCAGGGATGTTATTTGTTGTGTGCACGACTTCCAACTTAAGCTATCATTAAGCTATCATGGCTAAAGCTCGTTCTCTGCGGAACTTTGATCTTGATGGGGCTCCTATCCAGTTGTTTCAAGACCTATCCTGGTTTACGTTGAGGAAAAGGCGGATGTTTCAACCCCTTCTGGCAGTCCTGTGCTCCCACCAAGTGCCTTACAGGTGGAATTTCCCATTTGCTCTCCATGCCCATAAAGACGGTCTGCTGTGCTCCTTCTCTGATCTCCCAGCCATCTGCTCAGCCTTGGACTTGCCTGTTCCTCAGATGATAGACTAGGACCTGACATCCCCTCCCCCTCATCTCCCTCCTGTTTGGCAGCCTGTCCGCTCCCGCCATTCTGGACAGAACAGGAAGTCTACCCCCCAGGATCCTAGGGGCTCGCCTTAACTCCTCCAACCCCCCTCCCCCCTAAAGCGGCGTTTATTGCAGCGGGTGTTAGTTGCACTGCGGGCTGATATTGTTTTCCTTCAGGAGACACACTTTGACTGTTCTGGATCCTTTCAGTTCCTCAATCATTTTAATCCACAATATCTCTGCTATCTCTGATAGGAAAGCTGCTGGGGTTGCTATTCTTGTTTCTAGATCTTGTCCGCTCCAGGTTTCCTCTCTCTTCTTTGATCCCCAGGTTTTTTTGTGGTGGTGGAGGGTGTCCTAAGGGGTGTATCGCTCCTGCTCTGTAATATTTATGCTCCTGACACTTCTTACATTTCGTTCTTACGCTGGGGGCTTGCTAAGCTTATTTTCTCTCCTTCTCTGGACCACCACTACCTTACTGCTGCCCCTCCTGCTCCTGCTCAATTGCGCTTAGCCTCAATTTTTCAACAGGTCATTCGGGCCTCTTCATTGTACGATCTCTGGCGGATTAACCACCCGACGAATTGCTCTTTTGGCTTTTATTGCCATCCTCATAAATTGCATATGCGTATAGACTATTTTTTCGGTAATCTTCCAATGGTGCATATGATCTCACATGCCTCTCTTGAGCCAATCTTATGCTGATAACTACTCTGTTCGCCTTTTTTTCTCCTCTTCTCCCTCTTTCCTTCGGAGTTGTCAATGGTGTCTTATTGACTCTTTACTTAAGTCCTTACCCTCCCGGGAGTCAATCCAGACATGCCTGACTGAATATTTTGCTAATAATAAGTTATCAGTTACCTCTCTGGCTGTTCTCTGGGAAGCTCACAAGTCGGTTGTACGGGGGCATTGTATTGCTCTGGGTGCGCGACTTAAGCATGATGCTCTGGCTTATTCCCGGAAACTTAAGGCACAAATTACCAGACTGGAAACACTTTTACTGTCCTCTCCCTTTCTCTCGGTGCTGAGGCGCTTGGCGGCTGCTCGGGCTCAACTGGGTGACCTTGCTCTCCGTCATGTTGAGCGACGACTGTTGTATGCTAAGCAACATTTTTATGAGAAAGGTAATAAGGCTCATTCACGTTAGCTAGGCGCGTACGTGATCGAGCAGTCGCCCAGCCCCCCTCAGTCTTGAAAGACTCTTCTGGTGTTCTCCATTATTACCCAGCCATAATTGTAATAGTTGACTATTACACTGGTCTTTATTCTCTTTCTTCTCAGCTTCGTCTGACCGGGTGGAGCATGCAGCTGCCCTTGATTCTTATCTATCTCGATGTGGCTTGCCAACTTTGTCATGGGCGGATCGTGAGGTTCTTAATGCTCCCATTACTAGTGAGGAGCTCCTGGAGGTCCTCAAGTCTCTTCCTTCTGGTCGCTCCCCCGACCCAGACACATTCACATATTTGTACTAGAAGACTTACTCTTCAATTCGTATACCTAAACTTGTTCCTCTCTTCAATTCTTTCAGGGGGGGTGAGGAGATCCCGCAGTCCTTTTTGCATTTTTTGATCACTCTGATACCTAAACCCGGTAAGGATCCTCACGATTGCTCCAGTTATAGACCCATTGCTCTTCTCAAAAAGCTATTTGGCTGTCCTTCTTTGCTCCTTTCTCCACTCCCTTATCCATAAGGATCATGTTGGGTTTATACCTTGGCGTCAGGGAGGTGATAACACTAGAGTGGTGGGTCTTGTTAACTTGATCAATCGGAGGTCTGTACAGGCATTGATTCTCAGCTTAGATGCAGAAAAGGCCTTTGATAGGCTGGGATGGCCATTTCTTTTTTGCTACTCTCCAGAAATTTGGTATCGGTGGTGATTTCAGTGGTAATTGCTCTTACTCCTCTCCTACTGCTTCTCTTAAACTTCCTCATGCCCGATCTCCTACTTTCCCTTTGTTTAATGGTACTCGTCAGGGTTGTCCGTTATCCCCGCTAATCTTCGCATTGTGTATTGAACCTCTTGCTACCATGATCCGGGGGGATCCGGATATTATGGGCATCTCCCTTCATGATAGGGAATTTAAGATTGGCCTGTTACACGACAATATTTTGCTTACCCTCTCTTGTCCTTTGCTTTCTCTTCCTAATCTCTATAGGTTTCTTCATGCTTATGGTGTAGTTTCGGTTTATAAGGTTAATCTCTCAAAAACTGAAGCACTTCCTCTGAATCTTCCTTTGCTCCTGTCTACTCTCTTGCATGCTAGCTATTCTCTTAAATGGTCATCTTCTGCCATTAACTACCTGGGATTTACATAACCTCTCGCTATTCCTCTCTCTATTCCACTAATTTCCTTCCCCTTTTCCGTGAATTCAGGGCTCTCATGGAGAAATGGCGGTCACAACATATCTAATTCTTCCTAAATTGCTGTATTTTTCAAGATGTTGCCGGTCTGTGTACGGTTATCTGCCCTTCGCTCTTTTCAGTCGGCCATTTTTCGAGCTCCCTGATGTGACGAAATACTATTGGGCTGCTAACTTGCGTCATCTTGCAGCATGGTCTATGTACCATGCGTAAAGTCGCTGGATGGAGCTGGAGAAACTGTGGTTATCTATCTGATATCTACTCCTTTCTTCTTCCTCCTCCTGATAGTGATCCTCCTTCGCGCTGCTATATGGGATGCTGGGAGACTGCTTTAAACTGTAACGCCGAGCGCTCCGGGTCCCCGCTCCTCCCCGGAGCGCTCGCAGCATCCTCGCATTCGCAGCGCCCCGGTCAGACCTGCTGACCGGGTGCGCTGCAATATCTCTCTCAGCCGGGATGCGATTCGCGATGCGGGAGGCGCCCGCTCGCGATGCGCATCCCGGCTCCCGTACCTGACTCGTTCCCCGTCTGTCTTGTCCCGGCGCGCGTGGCCCCGCTCCTTAGGGCACGCGCGCGCGCCGGGTCTCTGCAATTTAAAGGGCCACTGCGCCACTGATTGGCGCAGCAGGCTTAATCAGTGTGTTCACCTGTGCACTCCCTACTTATACCTCACTTCTCCTGCACTCCCTCGCCGGATCTTGTTGCCATTGTGCCAGTGAAAGCGTTTCCTTGTGTGTTCCTAGCCTGTGTTCCAGACCTCCTGCCGTTGCCCCTGACTACGATCCTTGCTGCCTGCCCTGACCTTCTGCTACGTCCGACCTTGCTCTTGTCTACTCCCTTGTAGCGCGCCTATCTTCAGCAGTCAGAGAGGTTGAGCCGTTGCTGGTGGATACGACCTGGTTGCTACCGCCGCTGCAAGACCATCCCGCTTTGCGGCGGGCTCTGGTGAATACCAGTAGCAACTTAGAACCGGTCCACCAACACGGTCCACGCCAATCCCTCTCTGGCACAGAGGATCCACCTCCAGCCAGCCGAATCGTGACATAAACACTACTATTACTCTACTTCAGTGGCGTGTCATTTGGGAGTGAGCATCCAAGGCCTCTATTTGCACCGCTTACAAGGAAACCCAGTATATATATATGCTTATGGGGTGGTATCGTACCCCGGAATTGCTGAACAGGCTGAACCCCGCTACCCCCCAGTGCTGGACTGGGATCTGGTCCTGCCCACTCATAGTTGACTACTGGAGAATGGTACAATGTTTGCTGACCGATGTCTTGGGTGTTTCTGTTTCCTTGGATCCCCTTATCTTTTACACTTATCCCATTGTGCTCTAAGAAGCCCTTTAAGCTTTTCATGCATATTGCTCTGGCAGCTAAGACCCTTATTGCTAAGTGCAGGAAGAGGACTCTTCCACCCTCTGAGGCTGATTTACTGTCTCATATACGGGAGATCCGTTTTCTGGAATCTCTCACCGCCTCTTTAAACAACTCTGTCCCTTTGTTCCTCTGTCTGTGAACCATGGGACCGCTTCTCTGACCAACATCCACCTTGATCTCCTCTGCCTCTATTTTTTTCCTTTTCCTTCCTTTTCTTTCTTCTTTATCTTATCGGTTTTGTGGATTGTCTTATATATATATTGGTCTTCATGGTCCCTATTTTGTCCCCTCCCCCACACCCTTCTCCTTTGTTTTTGGCCCCAGCTTAGGTACTTCCAGTTGAGACATGCAGTGTTGGTGCAGTTTGGCTCGCTTGACGTGAATCCGGCCTTTTCTGAAGTGGAGTTGCTTCTGGGCACTGTTGACCTCACTAAACCTTTGACTCAGGCTTATGCATTACTGCAATCGGCGGGCCCGAATCCATTTGAGTTGGCTTTTGCAAAGTGGGCAGAGGATCTTCCTGATTTGACGGTTGATCAATGGAAGGCAGTTGTTAAGACATATTACCCCACCGTGGTTAGTGCTAGAGATCTGCTTATTCAGGTTCTGTTCCTCCTTCGTTTATATTACACTCCGGTTAGGCTGTCCCGTATGGGTGTCTCTTCTTCAGACGTTTGCTTTCTGTGTCATGCGGATGTGGGCTCGCTTCTACATATCCTTGTGGAGAACCCTTCTGGAGGGAGGTGCTGCAGTTCTTGTCAGACTACTTGGAACTCCCCTATGTGTTTTCCCCTGTTTGTCTGTTGGGTGTTATTGATGACTTAGCCTTTGGCTCTCATAGGTGCCTACTTCTTCAGTTTTTATTGCTCTGTGCTTGAAAAGTTCTAATTATGGCCTGGAAGGACACCCCAACCCCATTGCATGGTGGTTCAATTTGGTTAACAGATATGTACCGCTGTACAGGTTGTTGTACATTAGTCGCAAATGCCCCAAGATATTTGACAAAATCTGGATGCCCTTGCTCATTATAGGAGTCGATTGTCCCCCCGGAAA
This sequence comes from Hyla sarda, assembly GCF_029499605.1. Taxonomy (NCBI): domain Eukaryota; kingdom Metazoa; phylum Chordata; class Amphibia; order Anura; family Hylidae; genus Hyla; species Hyla sarda. The sequence continues at coordinate 609,634,450 of NC_079189.1, forward strand.
GAGTTGGTTCTCCTGGGTAGCATGGTTGTCTCTATTTTGGTCAAGGAAGAGGGGCATACTCCGGGAATGTGTGTGAGTGTGTGTGCTGTCTGCGTCTCTGTTTAGTGTTTTGGTGTCAGCTGGGGGTGGATATCCTCAACTGCCTAATTGCATGATGATGTACTGCTGCTCATTTGCTCCTGTCTTTTGGGGTGGTGGTGGTGGTGGTGGGGGGGGGGGGGGGTCTATCTCCGGCTGTATGTTATTTTATTTCTTTATTGTGTTGCAAAAAACAAAGTTATAAATAAATACTTTAAAAAACAAATAGAGTTAAAAAATAAATAAATAAATAAAGGGGCAGTTCTCAGGGCCAAGAAAGCCAAGAACACAAAGTTGTTGACTTTTCTCCCTGTGGGTCAGAGAGATTTATACTGAAGAGAATGTGGAAGATGAAATCCTTTATAGGGTTGTGAAATATCATGATCACCCTGGCAGAAAACAATTGGTACTACCACACAGGTACCGAGAGATGGTCCTGAGAGCCCTGCACGATAAACATGGCCAAGACCTATGGTTTAGTACAAGACCGATTCTATTGGCCTCGCATGAGGGAGCATGTCGAGCAACATGTAAAGACCTTCAGGAGATGTATCCAGAGAAAGACCCTACCTGTGAGAGCTTCCCCCATGGGCGATCTAAATAGTACAGGACCTATGGATCTTGTGTGCATGGATAATCTCTACATTGAAAACGATAACACGCGGGTCTAAAATGTTCCAGCTTTTCCAACTAAAGATCAAAAGGCTGTGACTGCAGTCAAGATCCTTTGGCAGAAGTATTTCATAAACTACGGTCTACCCAATCGCACTCTGACCAAGAAAGACTTTGAGAGCAAGTGGATTAAGGGATTGCTGGACATTCTGCAGGTGCATGAGTCCAGAAGACCTTATCACCCAGCCTAAGCGGTTTAATAGGCCCCTCCTAGACATGCTGGTTGAGAAGTGATCTTGGAGTAAGCATGTTGAAGCTATGGTTCACACATATACCTGTACAAGACATGAATCAACAGTATTCTTATTGTATTTCCTAATGTTAAAGGGGTATTCCAGGAATTTTTTCATTTGACTATGCTACAGGGGCTGTAAAGTTAGTGTAGATCATAATATAGTGTCTATACCTTTGTGTGACGGTTTTCTCACAATTCTTCTGTGATTTTCACCCCACTATTTATTTTTAACAGAATACAAAATGACTGTTGTCTCAGATTTTTCCCAGCTTGCAATGCGGCACAGACCTGACTCACTAGTCAGCTGATGACAGGGAGCCTGTCTGCTTCAATGGGTGGAGGGATCAATCTGCAACTAATGCAACAGCTGTAGGCACCCTGATTGAAAACCACAGATCTTTTGTTTCAATGGTTGGGGTGGCTGATGTGTGGGAGGGAGGAAAATGGCATTGTGGGATTTGTAGTAAAAAAAAACAAAAAAAACTAAACATAAGTCAAACAGGAAATACTCGTTCACAAAAAGCTAGCCACAGTGTTATGGTAATCTCACAACATAGCCATTTAGCCCCAAGACAAGTGCAGATTCTTCCTAAGCATTTCCATTACTGTCTGCCAGGTACATACTAAAATCACCTTTTAGTGGATAACCCCTTTAAGAAGAGAAGCCTGACTAACCATAGGTGTCCAGCTGGGAGTGTCCCCTGATGGAACAGATTCAACCTCATATGTGAAGAACCTCAAACAAAATCTTCACATGGCCTATAAGTTGGTCACCTAAGCTGTGGCAAAAGTGGAGAAACGGAACTAAAGAAGATATGATGCTAAAGTGAAACATTGGGAAATTTGAGCGGGAGATAAAGTTCTTCTACGGAATCTAGGAGTACCTGGGAAGCACCAACTGGCTGGCAGATGGAATGACACCCTATTAGAAGTTATGTGTACACTAAAAGGACTGCCAGTGTACAATATTAAGGGCCCAAAGGGCCGAATAAAGGCTTGGCATGGAGACCATCTGCTACCAGTAGTGTACACTGATGAAGAGGAAGGGAGTAGTGAAGAATTGGAGGAGAGAGTAATAGAGAGTCCTGAAAATAAGGCAGAAAAAGACCCCAGGAACTCCCAGTGCAGAGGATCAATGGTGGCCATCTGCTGTGGTCATACTTTGTGTTAAATCAGTAGGCAGCTAGGATGCTATGTATGTTATGTCCTGTTCTTATTTGTTGGAAGTTTTCTGGCTAGGAACTTGCCGGGGAAAGGTAAGTATTTTTTAAAGGGGGAGCATGTAACCCCCTCCTGAGATTGTTATATTACCCTGGATTACCTGATGTTCCCCTTTGGATGACAAATTTAACTGAGCAGTAACTAGCTGAGGAGGTGGAATCTTTGTGAAATGTACTTGCAGCCATCTTGGGGGAATTGTTCAGACCAGCAGAGCCAGCAAACAGGAGGAAGCAGAGGATCTGCCCCAAAAGTGCTGCAGCAGCTGAGACGAATCTGCTGGTGAGTTGGAGAGATCCAGAGCAGGTTACACAACAGACTCTGTGAGCAGTAGGAGAAACTACAGTTGGACTGACCTGATTATGGCCGGAATAAGGGAAAGTCTAAAGCCCTTTTTCCCTGTCACAAAGTAAAGACCATGAGATCCGGTTGTGGACATTTTAAGAGTTCAATCTACTGAAGATGACGATGCGGAGCAGGACTTTGTATGTGTCCCATCTCTTTTATGTGTATCAACAGTCTTAAAGGGGTACTCTGCCCTAGATATCTTATCCCCTATCCAAAGGATAGAGGATAAGATGTCTGATCACGGGGGTCCTGCTGCTGGGGACCCCCACAATCTCTTCTGCAGCCCTCCGAGTCATTACTGCATGGAGCTAAGGTTGCTCCGTGCGTGATGACTCATGATACAGGGGCCGGAGTATTGTGACATCACGACTCCGCCCCCTCGCCCCATAGGGGCGGAGCCGTGACATCATGATACTCCGGCCCCTGTATCATGAGTCATAACGCACAGCGGAAACTTAGCTCTTTGCAGTGATGACTTTGGATAGGGGATAAGATGTCTAGGGCGGAGTACCCCTTTAAGCGTGATGATCAGGGTGGGCCCTAGGTGAGCTTGTGGGTGGGTAGGGAAAACCTATATCCACATTGCTTTCTCTGTATTGACATTGACTCTGTATTATACTATACTATACAACAGACAAGAAAGAGTAAGAGACCCCAGAGTTACAGTGATATATCTATATATATATATATATATATATATATATATATATATATATATTATATACATATATATTTACACTGCTCAAAAAAATAAAGGGAACACTTAAACAACACAATGTAACTCCAAGTCAATAACACTTCTGTGAAATCACACTGTCCACTCAGGAAGCAACACTGATTGACAATCAATTTCACATGCTGTTGTGCAAATGGAACAGACAACATGTGGAAATTATAGGCAATTAGCAAGGCACCCCCAATAAAGGAGTGGTTCTGCAGGTGGTGACCACAGACCACTTCTCAGTTCCTATGCTTCCTGGCTGATGTTTAAATTTAAATGCTGGCAGTGCTTTCACTATAGTGGTAGCATGAGACGGAGTCTACAACCCACACAAGTGGCTCAGGTAGTGTCCAGAGCATGGAGGAGCTACCAGGAGACAGGCTAGTACATCAGGAGATGTGGAGGAGGCCATAGGAGGACAACAACCCAGCAGCAGGACCGCTACCTTCGCCTTTGTGCAAGGAGGAGCCGGAGGAGCACTGCCAGAGCCCTGTAAAATGACCTCCAGCAGGCCACAAATATGCATGTGTCCACTCAAACAGTCAGAAACAGACTCCATGAGGGTGGTATGAGGGCCCGACGTCCACAGATGGGGGTTGTGCTTATAGCCCAACACCATGCAGGACGTTTGGCATTTGCCAGAGAACACCAAGATTGGCAAACCCGCCACTGGTGCCCTGTGTTCTTCACAGATGAAAGCAGGTTCACACTGAGCACATGTGACAGACGTAACAGAGTCTGGAAACGCCGTGGAGAACATTCTGCTGCCTGCAACATCCTCCAGCATGACCGGTTTGGCGGTGGGTCAGTAATGGTGTGGGGTGGTATTTCTTTGGGGGGCCGCACAGCCCTCCATGTGCTTGCCAGAGGTAGCCTGACTGCCATTAGGTACCGAGATGAGATCCTCAGACCCCTTGTGAGACCTTATGCTGGTGCGGTTGACCCTGGGTTCCTCCTAATATAAGACAATGCTAGACCTCATGTGACTGGAGAGTGTCAGCAGTTCCTGCAAGAGGAAGGCATTGATGCTATGGACTGGCCCGCCCGTTCCCCAGACCTGAATCCGATTGAGCACATCTGGGACGTCTCGCTCCATCCACCACAGACTGTCCAGGAGTTGGCGAATGCTTTAGTCCAGGTCTGGGAGGACATCCCTCAGGAGACCATCCGCCACCTCATCAGGATCATGCCCAGGCGTTGTAGGGAGTTCATACGGGCACGTGGAGGCCACACACACTACTGAGCCTCATTTTGACTTGTTTTAAGTTGGATCAGCCTGTAGTGTGGTTTTCCACTTTGATTTTGAGTGTGACTCCATATCCAGACCTCCATGGGTTGATAAAGTTGATTTCCATTGATAATTTTTGTGTGATTTTGTTGTCAGCACATTCAACTATGTAAAGACGAAAGTACTTCATACGATTAGTTCATTCATTCAGATCTAGAATGTGTTATCTTATTTTTCCCTTTATTTTTTTGAGCAGTGTGTATTTATATATATATATATATATATATATATATATATATATATATATATATATACACACACACACATACACATATACACGCATTTCATATAGCCATTCCCCTCATTTCATATACCAACCCTCCCCTCCCCCATTTCATTTTCAATCCCCTCCATTTCATGATCATTGACTGAACGTAAAGCGACCTTCCGGAACAACAGTTTTTTGGAGGGGGAGGGGATTCATTCTTTCATCCTCACCCTCTAATAGCAAAAAACGCTTTTGATTTTCCCCTTACAGACACAAATGAGGCTTGTTATATTTTGCGCCACCAATTGTACTTTGTAATGACATCACTCATGTTACCACGCAATCTACGGTGAAACAAAAAAAAATATTTGTGGAGAGAAATTTAAATAAAAAAACTAGCGACTTTTGGTGGCTTCTCTTTCCACGCAGTGCACTTTTCGGTAAAAATGACACCTGATCTTTATTCTGTTTGTCCAAACGATACCCTATTTATAAAGGGTTTTTTTTACTACTTAAAAATTATAACTTTTGTTATAAAATTAATACGTTTAAAATTGTCCTCTTCTGACCCCTATAACTTAATTTTTCGTATACGGGGCTGTGTGAGAATAATTTTTTTGTGCCGTGATCTAAAGTTTTTATCGGTACCGCATTTGTTTCGATGGGACTTTTTCGTTCTTTTGGGTTTTTTTTGGTACCAAAAATACGCAATTCAGGTATTTGAAATTATTTTTACGTTTCTGTCATTGACCGTTTCATTAAAGGAAATCTGTCACCAGTGTCACCTGCACTAACCTGTCGATACCGACAGGTTGTGCAGGTGACGCTGATGACAACAGTACTCGCCTTGTCCCGTTCCGTTGCAGGGATCTTCAGTAATCTTATCCGTTAGCTCCAGGCACCTGGCTTGGGGCACGGGCGGAGCTTAGTGATGTCACCGCTGCTGTTCTCTAGCAGCGGGAGTAACTACACAAATCAGAGAATCTGCCACAATTCACACTATATAGTGCACAGTCCCACTAGGGAGGTCCACCTCTCCCTCTCAATATAGTCACACACTGAGGGATATAGAGACATTTAAGACATGTCCATCTTATATAGACCCCGCCGGGTAGTAACTCACGATTCCGATGTTTGTTTTTCAGTAGCATTTACTTTCTAAACTTCATCATGGAGCTCAGCATATCAACAGACGGATCTGAGCCGAGATCTTCCCACCGCTCAACACTTTGGACGCAACGGCGTTTCGGGGGCGCACCCCCTTAGTCATGCGTACCAGGTGTGGGGAGGGGAAGGGTTATATAGCAAAACAGATAGACACCTGTTCACACAGACATAGTAACAATGAGAAAAATCGCATGGAATTATTTTGGTCTATTCACATTAACCAAATTGCTATCATGTTATAAAAATGATTTAAAACTACATATTTCCTTCAAACCATGTGGAATAACACTGTCCAATTCTGTAATCCAGTAGCCTTCTCTCTGCAGTAAGCGCCTCGTTTGCCAACTCTGGAAGCTCCTCAAGTATTAAAGGGGTACTCCACTCCTGGCATCTTATCCCCTATCCAAAGGATAGGGGATAAGATGTTAGATCGCCGCGGTCCCGCTGCTGTTCGCTCTGTGCGTAATGACGGGCGATACAGGGGCCGGAGCAGCGTGATGTCATGGCTCCGCCCCTCATGACATCACGGCCCGTCCCCTTAATGCAAGTCTATGGCAGGGGGCGTGACGACCGCCACGCCCCCTCCCATAGACTTGTATTGTCGGGGGCGGGCCGTGACATCACGAGGGGCGGAGTCATGACGTAACGATGCTCCGGCCCCTGTATTGCCCGTCATTACGTGCAGAGCGATCTCGCTCTGCGCAGTAATGATAGCTGGGTGCTGCAGCAGCGAACCCTGGGGTCCCCAGCAGCGGGACCCTGGCGTTCTGACATCTTATCCCCTATCCTTTGGATAGGGGATAAGATGTCTAGGGGCGGAGTACCCCTTTAACCATTTGAGTGCTGTAGTAGAATGACCACATTCACGAAAATGTCTAGCAACAGTGCTCTCTCCATAACCCGATGCCTCCATTATCTCTGTACCAAGAAATTTCCTAATAACAAACTTGTGTTCGGTGAGACGGGTTTTGATCATCCTAGCTGTATGACCGACATACGTGAGTCCGCAAGGACATTTGAGTATGTAGATTACATTTTTAGTTGTACAAGTATAAAAACCTTTAAGCATAATAAAATGACCTTTTGAACGGTGGTTGAACTTTTCTCCTTCAATTATTCCACTGCAGTGGCTGCAATTTAAACAAGGGAAAGTATCCTTACGTCTATTAGACAAAGTAAGTTTTTCCCCTACTAACTGGCCTTTTTTAAAGTCTTATTTTCTAAGGTCTTTAAATAATTTACCATAGTTTTCATCTGTCTGCAATATATGGCAATTCTTTAGAATGGCTTTTTTTTAACAATACATGCTCTCTTGTCGTACGTACCCAAATACATCGCACGGTCCTGTACTTTTTTTTGTTTTAGGCTCAGTAGATTTTTTCGATAAATCGCTCCTATTCATCTCTTGAACTTTCTCTCCTTCACGTATTATTTGTTTAGCATCATAGCCCTTTACAATAAATTTCTGAACTAACTTTTCTTTACTAATTCCGTATTCTTGATCTGAGCTGGTAATACGTCGGGCTCTGATGAATTGACTTCGTGGCAGACCTTTGAACGTAGTAGGTGCGTGAAAACTTTCTTTATGTAAAGTATTATTTACATCTGTAGGGTTAACATACATAGCTGTATGAAAGCCCTCAGGTGTACGACTAACTTCAACGTCCAAAAAATGGATACTATCACTGTTGTAATTTAGCGTAAATTTTATAGTTTTATGGTGTTTATTTAGAATTTCTACAAACATTAATAAGGATTGTTCATCGCCCTTCCATGTCATGAAAACGTCATCAATGTAGCGGAGCCACGTGGATGGCGTGTACGTAGATGTATCACCAAACACATAAAGCTGCTCAAAGTCTGCCATGAAGGCATTAGCGACACTAGATGCCACTGAGGACCCCATAGATACGCCATATATTTGTAAATAATTAGTACAATCAAAACAGAAATAATTCAAAGGCCAATACCATGTCAAGGAGGCCCATCAAAAATGCAATTTTTCTATTGTCCAGCGACGAATCACTGGACAGTAGCTCATGTATACAGGATACGACCTACATCCAGTGGAAAATTTGTGGAAAAACTTTAGACATCCAAAGTAAACAAACAGTCCACATCAGTACTCTGGATATTACTAAGATGTCTTAAAAAATCTGAAGTGTCAGATAGACATCTCAAAAGTTTTTTAATTATAGGTTGGAGGTTATCATCCACAAGGACTGCGAGAGACTGCAACAGGGACCCCGACCAGGACACGATCGGGCACCCTGGTGGCCTCTCGCAGTCCTTGTGGATTTTAGAGAGCATGTTTATACTGTAATCTTCTTTTAATATTTTAATCTTTTAATATTTTATATACATTACCAGGGATGTGGAATTCCTATCGCCCGTTGATGACCCCGAACGACCTGGTGAGTGCTCCATTTCTTTACTGTCTATTGGGACTTATATTTGTACTGCCTTGATGTGAGCACCGTAAAGGTCCAGCATTGGAGAAGAGCATAGCGGATTAGTGGATTGCGGAGTAGCGGTGCCGGGCTTTTTCTGTTTGGAACTGACAATAATAATAAACATATTTAGTATCGCTGTGTGCGTAATTGTACGAACTATTAAAATATAACATTATGTATCCCATACGGTAAATGTAAAAAAAAGAATAGCAAACTGCAGAATTTACATTTTTTTAATATCCCAGAAAAAAAAAAGTAAAAAATCGATTAAAAAGTCAGATCAATACCAAAATGGTACCGATACAAAATATAGATTATGGCGCAAAAAATGAGCCCTCATACAGCCTGGTATGCAAATAATATATATTTTTTTTTTTAAGCTACAGGGGTCAAAAAATGACTATTAAAAAAATTCTAAAAAGTTCTGGGTTTTAAAAAAACATTAGTAAAACATGATGTAAGCTATACAAATCTGGTATCGCTGTAATCAGGCCGGTCTAAAGTATCAACACAACATGTTACCTCAACCACAAGGTAAATGGCGCAGAAAAGAAAAACACCAAATCTGCAAAATGATCTTTTACTATTTCAATTTCACCACCTATTTTTTGGTTCAGAGAATATGTTATTGAAAAAATTAAAGGTATCATTATAGTAGGTAGTTATGGCTATTATAGGGAGAGGAGGAAAAAACGAGAGCGTAAAAGCAAAAATTGGCCGGACAAGTGGATCGTCATGAGGGAGAAGAAGATTTTGCTCCGTTTTAGTCCCATGGACAAGTAGTTTTTTTTTGAAAATTTCCACAACCCTGATTATTATGAGAAAGCTGCCGTCAAGACTCATCTATATAGTCGACACTGTTCATAATGGCAGTGGCAAGGAGGGGGGGGGGGGTGGAGGGGGAGGGTCACTGTCATTATGAACAGGGTCGACTAGATCGATGAGGCTTTACAGCAGCTTTCTCATAGTAATATATACATACATATACATTCCCAGCAGTGTCACCTCTCCAGTCATCACCAGACCCCTCCATTACTGTATAATGTCCCAGCATTCCCAGCAGTGTCACCTCTCCAGTCATCACCAGACCCCTCCATTACTGTATAATGTCCCAGCAGTGTCACCTCTCCAGTCATCACCAGACCCCTCCATTACTGTATAATGTCCCAGCAGGGTCACCTCTCCAGTCATCACCAGACCCCTCCATTACTGTATAATGTCCCAGCAGGGTCACCTCTCCAGTCATCACCAGACCCTCCATTACTGTATAATGTCCCAGCAGTGTCACCTCTCCAGTCATCACCAGACCCCTCCATTACTGTATAATGTCCCAGCATTCCCAGCAGTGTCACCTCTCCAGTCATCACCAGACCCCTCCATTACTGTATAATGTCCCAGCAGTGTCACCTCTCCAGTCATCACCAGACCCCTCCATTACTGTATAATGTCCCAGCAGTGTCACCTCTCCAGTCATCACCAGACCCCTCCATTACTGTATAATGTCCCAGCAGTGTCACCTCTCCAGTCATCACCAGACCCCTCCATTACTGTATAATGTCCCAGCAGTGTCACCTCTCCAGTCATCACCAGACCCCTCCATTACTGTATAATGTCCCAGCAGTGTCACCTCTACAGTCATCACCAGACCCCTCCATTACTGTATAATGTCCCAGCAGTGTCACCTCTCCAGTCATCACCAGACCCCTCCATTACTGTATAATGTCCCAGCAGTGTCACCTCTCCAGTCATCACCAGACCCCTCCATTACTGTATAATGTCCCAGCAGTGTCACCTCTCCAGTCATCACCAGGCCCCTCCATTACTGTATAATGTCCCAGCATTCCCAGCAGTGTCACCTCTCCAGTCATCACCAGACCCCTCCATTACTGTATAATGTCCCAGCATTCCCAGCAGTGTCACCTCTCCAGTCATCACCAGACCCCTCCATTACTGTATAATGTCCCAGCAGTGTCACCTCTCCAGTCATCACCAGACCCCTCCATTACTGTATAATGTCCCAGCAGGGTCACCTCTCCAGTCATCACCAGACCCCTCCATTACTGTATAATGTCCCAGCAGTGTCACCTCTCCAGTCATCACCAGACCCCTCCATTACTGTATAATGTCCCAGCAGTGTCACCTCTCCAGTCATCACCAGACCCCTCCATTACTGTATAATGTCCCAGCAGTGTCACCTCTCCAGTCATCACCAGACCCCTCCATTACTGTATAATGTCCCAGCAGTGTCACCTCTCCAGTCATCACCAGACCCCTCCATTACTGTATAATGTCCCAGCAGTGTCACCTCTCCAGTCATCACCAGACCCCTCCATTACTGTATAATGTCCCAGCAGTGTCACCTCTCCAGTCATCACCAGACCCCTCCATTACTATATAATGTCCCAGCATTCCCAGCAGTGTCACCTCTCCAGTCATCACCAGGCCCCTCCACTACTGTATAATGTCCCAGCATTCCCAGCAGTGTCACCTCTCCAGTCATCACCAGACCCCTCCATTACTGTATAATGTCCCAGCAGTGTCACCTCTCCAGTCATCACCAGACCCCTCCATTACTGTATAATGTCCCAGCAGTGTCACCTCTCCAGCCATCACCAGACCCCTCCATTACTGTATAATGTCCCAGCAGGGTCACCTCTCCAGTGATCACCAGACCCCTCCATTACTGTATAATGTCCCAGCAATGTCACCTCTCCAGTCATCACCAGACCCCTCCATTACTGTATAATGTCCCAGCATTCCCAGCAGTGTCACCTCTCCAGTCATCACCAGACCCCTCCATTACTGTATAATGTCCCAGCATTCCCAGCAGTGTCACCTCTCCAGTCATCACCAGACCCCTCCATTACTGTATAATGTCCCAGCAGGGTCACCTCTCCAGTCATCACCAGACCCCTCCATTACTGTATAATGTCCCAGCATTCCCAGCAGTGTCACCTCTCCAGTCATCACCAGACCCCTCCATTACTGTATAATGTCCCAGAATTCCCAGCAGTGTCACCTCTCCAGTCATCACCAGACCCCTCCATTACTGTATAATGTCCCAGCAGTGTCACCTCTCCAGTCATCACCAGACCCCTCCATTACTGTATAATGTCCCAGCATTCCCAGCAGTGTCACCTCTCCAGTCATCACCAGACCCCTCCATTACTGTATAATGTCCCAGCATTCCCAGCAGTGTCACCTCTCCAGTCATCACCAGACCCCTCCATTACTGTATAATGTCCCAGCAGTGTCACCTCTCCAGTCATCACCAGACCCCTCCATTACTGTATAATGTCCCAGCAGTGTCACCTCTCCAGTCATCACCAGACCCCTCCATTACTGTATAATGTGCCAGCAGTGTCACCTCTCCAGTCATCACCAGACCCCTCCATTACTGTATAATGTCCCAGCATTCCCAGCAGTGTCACCTCCAGTCATCACCAGACCCCTCCATTACTGTATAATGTCCCAGCAGTGTCACCTCTCCAGTCATCACCAGACCCCTCCATTACTGTATAATGTCCCAGCATTCCCAGCAGTGTCACCTCCAGTCATCACCAGACCCCTCCATTACTGTATAATGTCCCAGCAGTGTCACCTCTCCAGTCATCACCAGACCCCTCCATTACTGTATAATGTCCCAGCAGTGTCACCTCTCCAGTCATCACCAGACCCCTCCATTACTGTATAATGTCCCAGCAGTGTCACCTCTCCAGTCATCACCAGACTCCTCCATTACTGTATAATGTCCCAGCAGTGTCACCTCTCCAGTCATCACCAGACCCCTCCATTACTGTATAATGTCCCAGCAGTGTCACCTCTCCAGTCATCACCAGACCCCTCCATTACTGTATAATGTCCCAGCATTCCCTGCAGTGTCACCTCTCCAGTCATCACCAGACCCCTCCATTACTGTATAATGTCCCAGCAGTGTCACCTCTCCAGTCATCACCAGACCCCTCCATTACTGTATAATGTCCCAGCACTGATCATCGCCGATTCTATGGTTCTTTGTATATATAAACTTACACATACAAATAGACAGCAATATACCTGTACAGGAGCCGTGTGCTTACAGGACCTGCGATGATGTCACCATCATGTGATCAGTCACATGGAGGAGGAGGAGTCACATGATCAGGGGCTGCTGCTCTAGGCTCATCTGCTCAGTGTATGTAGGACTCTGCTGTGCTGGTTGTGATCGCTGCTGGATGAGCTGAAGTTATGTGTATGCAGCAGAGCTGTGTGTGTGTGATGTGCGTGGTGCAGAGCTGTGTATGTGTGTGTTATATATGTCTGCAGCAGAGCTGTGTGTAATGTGCATGTAGCTGAGCTGTATGTGTACACAGTAGAGCTGTATATGTGTAATGTGTATGTAGCTGAGCTGTATGTGTACACAGTAGAGCTGTATATGTGTAATGTGCATGTAGCTGAGCTGTATGTGTACACAGTAGAGCTGTATGTGTAATGTACATGTAGCTGAGCTGTATGTGTACACAGTAGTGCTGTATATGTGTAATGTACATGTATCTGAGCTGTATGTGTACACAGTAGAGCTGTATATGTGTAATGTACATGTAGCTGAGCTGTATGTGTACACAGTAGAGCTGTATATGTGTAATGTACATGTAGCTGAGCTGTATGTGTACACAGTAGAGCTGTATATGTGTAATGTGCATGTAGCTGAGCTGTATGTGTACACAGTAGAGCTGTATATGTGTAATGTACATGTAGCTGAGCTGTATGTGTACACAGTAGAGCTGTATATGTGTAATGTACATGTAGCTGAGCTGTATGTGTACACAGTAGAGCTGTATATGTGTAATGTGCATGTAGCTGAGCTGTATGTGTACACAGTAGAGCTGTATATGTGTAATGTGCATGTAGATGAGCTGTATGTGTACACAGTAGAGCTGTATATGTGTAATGTGCATGTAGCTGAGCTGTATGTGTACACAGTAGAGCTGTATATGTGTAACGTACATGTAGCTGAGCTGTATGTGTACACAGTAGAGCTGTATATATGTAATGTACATGTAGCTGAGCTGTATGTGTACACAGTAGAGCTGTATATGTGTAATGTGCATGTAGCTGAGCTGTATGTGTACACAGTAGAGCTGTATATGTGTAATGTGCATGTAGCTGAGCTGTATGTGTACACAGTAGAGCTGTATATGTGTAATGTGCATGTAGCTGAGCTGTATGTGTACACAGTAGACCTGTATATGTGTAATGTACATGTAGGTGAGCTGTATGTGTACACAGTAGAGCTGTATATGTGTAATGTACATGTAGCTGAGCTGTATGTGTACACAGTAGAGCTGTATATGTGTAATGTACATGTAGCTGAGCTGTATGTGTACACTGTAGAGCTGTATATGTGTACTGTACATGTAGCTGAGCTGTATATGTGTAATGTACATGTAGCTGAGCTGTATGTGTACACAGCAGAGCTGTATATGTGTAATGTACATGTAGCTGAGCTGTATGTGTACACTGTAGAGCTGTATATGTGTACTGTACATGTAGCTGAGCTGTATATGTGTAATGTACATGTAGCTGAGCTGTATGTGTACACAGTAGAGCTGTATGTGTGTAATGTACATGTAGCTGAGCTGTATGTGTACACTGTAGAGCTGTATATGTGTACTGTACATGTAGCTGAGCTGTATATGTGTAATGTACATGTAGCTGAGCTGTATGTGTACACAGTAGAGCTGTATATGTGTAATGTACATGTAGCTGAGCTGTATGTGTACACAGTAGAGCTGTATATGTGTAATGTACATGTAGCTGAGCTATGTGTACACAGTAGAGCTGTATATGTATAATGTACATGTAGCTGAGCTGTATGTGTACACAGCAGAGCTGTATATGTGTAATGTACATGTAGCTGAGCTGTATGTGTACACAGTAGAGCTGTATATGTGTAATGTACATGTAGCTGAGCTGTATGTGTACACAGTAGAGCTGTATATGTGTAATGTACATGTAGCTGAGCTGTGTGTGTACACAGTAGAGCTGTATATGTGTAACGTATATGTAGCTGAGCTGTATGTGTACACAGTAGAGCTGTATATGTGTAACGTACATGTAGCTGAGCTGTATGTGTACACAGTAGAGCTGTATATGTGTAATGTACATGTAGCTTAGCTGTATGTGTACACAGTAGTGCTGTATATGTGTAATGTGCATGTAGCTGAGCTGTATGTGTACACAGTAGAGCTGTATATGTGTAATGTACATGTAGCTGAGCTGTATGTGTACACAGTAGAGCTGTATATGTGTAATGTACATGTAGCTGAGCTGTATGTGTACACAGTAGAGCTGTATATGTGTAATGTACATGTAGGTGAGCTGTATGTGTACACAGTAGAGCTGTATATGTGTAATGTACACGTAGCTGAGCTGTATGTGTACACAGTAGAGCTGTATATGTGTAATGTACATGTAGCTGAGCTGTATGTGTACACTGTAGAGCTGTATATGTGTACTGTACATGTAGCTGAGCTGTATATGTGTAATGTACATGTAGCTGAGCTGTATGTGTACACAGTAGTGCTGTATATGTGTAATGTGCATGTAGCTGAGCTGTATGTGTACACAGTAGAGCTGTATATGTGTAATGTACATGTAGCTGAGCTGTATGTGTACACAGTAGAGCTGTGTGTAATGTACATGTAGCTGAGCTGTATATGTACACAGTAGAGCTGTATATGTGTAATGTACATGTAGGTGAGCTGTATGTGTACACAGTAGAGCTGTATATGTGTAATGTACATGTAGCTGAGCTGTATGTGTACACAGTAGAGCTGTATATGTGTAATGTGCATGTAGCTAAGCTGTATGTGTACACAGTAGAGCTGTATATGTGTAATGTGCATGTAGCTGAGCTGTATGTGTATACAGTAGAGCTGTATATATGTAATGTACATGTAGCTGAGCTGTATGTGTACACAGTAGAGCTGTATATGTGTAATGTACATGTAGCTGAGCTGTATGTGTACACTGTAGAGCTGTATATGTGTAATGTACATGTAGCTGAGCTGTATATGTGTAATGTACATGTAGCTGAGCTGTATGTGTACACAGTAGAGCTGTATATGTGTAATGTACATGTAGCTGAGCTGTATATGTGTAATGTACATGTAGCTGAGCTGTATGTGTACACAGTAGAGCTGTATATGTGTAATGTACATGTAGCTGAGCTGTATGTGTACACTGTAGAGCTGTATATGTGTACTGTACATGTAGCTGAGCTGTATATGTGTAATGTACATGTAGCTGAGCTGTATGTGTACACAGTAGAGCTGTATATGTGTAATGTACATGTAGCTGAGCTGTATGTGTACACTGTAGAGCTGTATATGTGTACTGTACATGTAGCTGAGCTGTATATGTGTAATGTACATGTAGCTGAGCTGTATGTGTACACAGTAGAGCTGTATATGTGTAATGTACATGTAGCTGAGCTGTATGTGTACACAGTAGAGCTGTATATGTGTAATGTACATGTAGCTGAGCTATGTGTACACAGTAGAGCTGTATATGTATAATGTACATGTAGCTGAGCTGTATGTGTACACAGCAGAGCTGTATATGTGTAATGTACATGTAGCTGAGCTGTATGTGTACACAGTAGAGCTGTATATGTGTAATGTACATGTAGCTGAGCTGTATGTGTACACAGTAGAGCTGTATATGTGTAATGTACATGTAGCTGAGCTGTGTGTGTACACAGTAGAGCTGTATATGTGTAACGTACATGTAGCTGAGCTGTATGTGTACACAGTAGAGCTGTATATGTGTAATGTACATGTAGCTGAGCTGTATGTGTACACAGTAGTGCTGTATATGTGTAATGTGCATGTAGCTGAGCTGTATGTGTACACAGTAGAGCTGTATATGTGTAATGTACATGTAGCTGAGCTGTATGTGTACACAGTAGAGCTGTATATGTGTAATGTACATGTAGCTGAGCTGTATGTGTACACAGTAGAGCTGTATATGTGTAATGTACATGTAGCTGAGCTGTATGTGTACACAGTAGAGCTGTATATGTGTAATGTACATGTAGCTGAGCTGTATGTGTACACAGTAGAGCTGTATATGTGTAATGTGCATGTAGCTGAGCTGTATGTGTACACAGTAGAGCTGTATATGTGTAATGTACACGTAGCTGAGCTGTATGTGTACACAGTAGAGCTGTATATGTGTAATGTACATGTAGCTGAGCTGTATGTGTACACTGTAGAGCTGTATATGTGTACTGTACATGTAGCTGAGCTGTATGTGTACACAGTAGAGCTGTATATGTGTAATGTGCATGTAGCTGAGCTGTATGTGTACACAGTAGAGCTGTATATGTGTAATGTACATGTAGCTGAGCTGTATGTGTACACAGTAGAGCTGTATATGTGTAATGTACATGTAGCTGAGCTGTATGTGTACACTGTAGAGCTGTATATGTGTACTGTACATGTAGCTGAGCTGTATATGTGTAATGTACATGTAGCTGAGCTGTATGTGTACACAGTAGAGCTGTATATGTGTAATGTACATGTAGCTGAGCTGTATGTGTACACAGTAGAGCTGTATATGTGTAATGTACATGTAGCTGAGCTATGTGTACACAGTAGAGCTGTATATGTATAATGTACATGTAACTGAGCTGTATGTGTACACAGCAGAGCTGTATATGTGTAATGTACATGTAGCTGAGCTGTATGTGTACACAGTAGAGCTGTATATGTGTAATGTACATGTAGCTGAGCTGTATGTGTACACAGTAGAGCTGTATATGTGTAATGTACATGTAGCTGAGCTGTGTGTGTACACAGTAGAGCTGTATATGTGTAACGTACATGTAGCTGAGCTGTATGTGTACACAGTAGAGCTGTATATGTGTAACGTACATGTAGCTGAGCTGTATGTGTACACAGTAGAGCTGTATATGTGTAATGTACATGTAGCTGAGCTGTATGTGTACACAGTAGTGCTGTATATGTGTAATGTGCATGTAGCTGAGCTGTATGTGTACACAGTAGAGCTGTATATGTGTAATGTACATGTAGCTGAGCTGTATGTGTACACAGTAGAGCTGTGTGTAATGTACATGTAGCTGAGCTGTATGTGTACACAGTAGAGCTGTATATGTGTAATGTACATGTAGCTGAGCTGTATGTGTACACAGTAGAGCTGTATATGTGTAATGTGCATGTAGCTGAGCTGTATGTGTATACAGTAGAGCTGTATATATGTAATGTACATGTAGCTGAGCTGTATGTGTACACAGTAGAGCTGTATATGTGTAATGTACATGTAGCTGAGCTGTATGTGTACACAGTAGAGCTGTATATGTGTAATGTACATGTAGCTGAGCTGTATGTGTACACAGTAGAGCTGTGTGTAATGTACATGTAGCTGAGCTGTATGTGTACACAGTAGAGCTGTATATGTGTAATGTACATGTAGGTGAGCTGTATGTGTACACAGTAGAGCTGTATATGTGTAATGTACATGTAGCTGAGCTGTATGTGTACACAGTAGAGCTGTATATGTGTAATGTGCATGTAGCTGAGCTGTATGTGTACACAGTAGAGCTGTATATGTGTAATGTGCATGTAGCTGAGCTGTATGTGTATACAGTAGAGCTGTATATATGTAATGTACATGTAGCTGAGCTGTATGTGTACACAGTAGAGCTGTATATGTGTAATGTACATGTAGCTGAGCTGTATGTGTACACTGTAGAGCTGTATATGTGTACTGTACATGTAGCTGAGCTGTATATGTGTAATGTACATGTAGCTGAGCTGTATGTGTACACAGTAGAGCTGTATATGTGTAATGTACATGTAGCTGAGCTGTATGTGTACACTGTAGAGCTGTATATGTGTACTGTACATGTAGCTGAGCTGTATATGTGTAATGTACATGTAGCTGAGCTGTATGTGTACACAGTAGAGCTGTATATGTGTAATGTACATGTAGCTGAGCTGTATGTGTACACTGTAGAGCTGTATATGTGTACTGTACATGTAGCTGAGCTGTATATGTGTAATGTACATGTAGCTGAGCTGTATGTGTACACAGTAGAGCTGTATATGTGTAATGTACATGTAGCTGAGCTGTATGTGTACACAGTAGAGCTGTATATGTGTAATGTACATGTAGCTGAGCTATGTGTACACAGTAGAGCTGTATATGTATAATGTACATGTAGCTGAGCTGTATGTGTACACAGCAGAGCTGTATATGTGTAATGTACATGTAGCTGAGCTGTATGTGTACACAGTAGAGCTGTATATGTGTAATGTACATGTAGCTGAGCTGTATGTGTACACAGTAGAGCTGTATATGTGTAATGTACATGTAGCTGAGCTGTGTGTGTACACAGTAGAGCTGTATATGTGTAACGTACATGTAGCTGAGCTGTATGTGTACACAGTAGAGCTGTATATGTGTAACGTACATGTAGCTGAGCTGTATGTGTACACAGTAGAGCTGTATATGTGTAATGTACATGTAGCTGAGCTGTGTGTGTACACAGTAGAGCTGTATATGTGTAACGTACATGTAGCTGAGCTGTATGTGTACACAGTAGAGCTGTATATGTGTAACGTACATGTAGCTGAGCTGTATGTGTACACAGCAGAGCTGTATATGTGTAATGTACATGTAGCTGAGCTGTATGTGTACACAGTAGAGCTGTATATGTGTAATGTACATGTAGCTGAGCTGTATGTGTACACAGTAGAGCTGTATATGTGTAATGTACATGTAGCTGAGCTGTGTGTGTACACAGTAGAGCTGTATATGTGTAACGTACATGTAGCTGAGCTGTGTGTGTACACAGTAGAGCTGTATATGTGTAATGTACATGTAGCTGAGCTGTATGTGTACACAGTAGTGCTGTATATGTGTAATGTGCATGTAGCTGAGCTGTATGTGTACACAGTAGAGCTGTATATGTGTAATGTACATGTAGCTGAGCTGTATGTGTACACAGTAGAGCTGTATATGTGTAATGTGCATGTAGCTGAGCTGTATGTGTATACAGTAGAGCTGTATATATGTAATGTACATGTAGCTGAGCTGTATGTGTACACAGTAGAGCTGTATATGTGTAATGTACATGTAGCTGAGCTGTATGTGTACACAGTAGAGCTGTATATGTGTAATGTACATGTAGCTGAGCTGTATGTGTACACAGTAGAGCTGTATATGTGTAATGTACATGTAGCTGAGCTGTATGTGTACACAGTAGAGCTGTATATGTGTAATGTACATGTAGCTGAGCTGTATGTGTACACAGTAGAGCTGTATATGTGTAATGTACATGTAGCTGAGCTGTATGTGTACACAGTAGAGCTGTATATGTGTAATGTACATGTAGCTGAGCTGTATGTGTACACAGTAGAGCTGTATATGTGTAATGTACATGTAGCTGAGCTGTATTTGTACACAGTAGAGCTGTATATGTGTAATGTACATGTAGCTGAGCTGTATGTGTACACAGTAGAGCTGTATATGTGTAATGTACATGTAGCTGAGCTGTATGTGTACACAGTAGAGTAGTATATGTGTAATGTACATGTAGCTGAGCTGTATGTGTACACAGTAGAGTAGTATATGTGTAATGTACACGTAGCTGAGCTGTATGTGTACACAGTAGAGCTGTATATGTGTAATGTACACGTAGCTGAGCTGTATGTGTACACAGTAGAGCTGTATATGTGTAATGTACATGTAGCTGAGCTGTATGTGTACACAGTAGAGCTGTATATGTGTAATGTACATGTAGCTGAGCTGTATGTGTACACAGTAGAGCTGTATATGTGTAATGTACATGTAGCTGAGCTGTATGTGTACACAGTAGAGCTGTATATGTGTAATGTACATGTAGCTGAGCTGTATGTGTACACAGTAGAGCTGTGTGTAATGTACATGTAGCTGAGCTGTATGTGTACACAGTAGAGCTGTATATGTGTAATGTACATGTAGCTGAGCTGTATGTGTACACAGTAGAGCTGTATATGTGTAATGTACATGTAGCTGAGCTGTATGTGTACACAGTAGAGCTGTATATGTGTAATGTGCATGTAGCTGAGCTGTATGTGTACACAGTAGAGCTGTATATGTGTAATGTGCATGTAGCTGAGCTGTATGTGTACACAGTAGAGCTGTATATGTGTAATGTACATATAGCTGAGCTGTGTGTGTACACAGTAGAGCTGTATATGTGTAATGTACATGTAGCTGAGCTGTGTGTGTACACAGTAGAGCTGTATATGTGTAACGTACATGTAGCTGAGCTGTATGTGTACACAGTAGAGCTGTATATGTGTAATGTACATGTAGCTGAGCTGTATGTGTACACAGTAGTGCTGTATATGTGTAATGTGCATGTAGCTGAGCTGTATGTGTACACAGTAGAGCTGTTTATGTGTAATGTACATGTAGCTGAGCTGTATGTGTACACAGTAGAGCTGTATATGTGTAATGTGCATGTAACTGAGCTGTGTGTGTACACAGTAGAGCTGTATATGTGTAACGTGCATGTAGCTGAGCTGTATGTGTACACAGTAGAGCTGTATATGTGTAACGTACATGTAGCTGAGCTGTATGTGTACACAGTAGAGCTGTATATGTGTAATGTACATGTAGCTGAGCTGTATGTGTACACAGTAGTGCTGTATATGTGTCATGTGCATGTAGCTGAGCTGTATGTGTACACAGTAGAGCTGTATATGTGTAATGTACATGTAGCTGAGCTATGTGTACACAGTAGAGCTGTATATGTATAATGTACATGTAGCTGAGCTGTATGTGTACACAGCAGAGCTGTATATGTGTAATGTACATGTAGCTGAGCTGTATGTGTACACAGTAGAGCTGTATATGTGTAATGTACATGTAGCTGAGCTGTATGTGTACACAGTAGAGCTGTATATGTGTAATGTACATGTAGCTGAGCTGTATGTGTACACAGTAGAGCTGTATATGTGTAATGTACATGTAGCTGAGCTGTATGTGTACACAGTAGAGCTGTATATGTGTAATGTACATGTAGCTGAGCTGTATGTGTACACAGTAGTGCTGTATATGTGTCATGTGCATGTAGCTGAGCTGTATGTGTACACAGTAGAGCTGTATATGTGTAATGTGCATGTAGCTGAGCTGTATGTGTACACAGTAGAGCTGTATATGTGTAATGTACATGTAGGTGAGCTGTATGTGTACACAGTAGAGCTGTATATGTGTAATGTACATGTAGCTGAGCTGTATGTGTACACAGTAGAGCTGTATATGTGTAATGTACATGTAGCTGAGCTGTATGTGTACACAGTAGAGCTGTATATGTGTAATGTGCATGTAGCTGAGCTGTATGTGTACACAGTAGAGCTGTATATGTGTAATGTACATGTAGGTGAGCTGTATGTGTACACAGTAGAGCTGTATATGTGTAATGTACATGTAGCTGAGCTGTATGTGTACACAGTAGAGCTGTATATGTGTAATGTACATGTAGCTGAGCTGTATGTGTACACTGTAGAGCTGTATATGTGTACTGTACATGTAGCTGAGCTGTATATGTGTAATGTACATGTAGCTGAGCTGTATGTGTACACAGTAGAGCTGTATATGTGTAATGTACATGTAGCTGAGCTGTATGTGTACACTGTAGAGCTGTATATGTGTACTGTACATGTAGCTGAGCTGTATATGTGTAATGTACATGTAGCTGAGCTGTATGTGTACACAGTAGAGCTGTATATGTGTAATGTACATGTAGCTGAGCTGTATGTGTACACAGTAGAGCTGTATATGTGTAATGTACATGTAGCTGAGCTGTATGTGTACACAGTAGAGCTGTATATGTGTAATGTACATGTAGCTGAGCTGTATGTGTACACAGTAGTGCTGTATATGTGTAATGTGCATGTAGCTGAGCTGTATGTGTACACTGTAGAGCTGTATATGTGTACTGTACATGTAGCTGAGCTGTATATGTGTAATGTACATGTAGCTGAGCTGTATGTGTACACAGTAGAGCTGTATATGTGTAATGTACATGTAGCTGAGCTGTATGTGTACACTGTAGAGCTGTATATGTGTACTGTACATGTAGCTGAGCTGTATATGTGTAATGTACATGTAGCTGAGCTGTATGTGTACACAGTAGAGCTGTATATGTGTAATGTACATGTAGCTGAGCTGTATGTGTACACAGTAGAGCTGTATATGTGTAATGTACATGTAGCTGAGCTATGTGTACACAGTAGAGCTGTATATGTATAATGTACATGTAGCTGAGCTGTATGTGTACACAGCAGAGCTGTATATGTGTAATGTACATGTAGCTGAGCTGTATGTGTACACAGTAGAGCTGTATATGTGTAATGTACATGTAGCTGAGCTGTATGTGTACACAGTAGAGCTGTATATGTGTAATGTACATGTAGCTGAGCTGTGTGTGTACACAGTAGAGCTGTATATGTGTAACGTACATGTAGCTGAGCTGTATGTGTACACAGTAGAGCTGTATATGTGTAACGTACATGTAGCTGAGCTGTATGTGTACACAGTAGAGCTGTATATGTGTAATGTACATGTAGCTGAGCTGTGTGTGTACACAGTAGAGCTGTATATGTGTAACGTACATGTAGCTGAGCTGTATGTGTACACAGTAGAGCTGTATATGTGTAACGTACATGTAGCTGAGCTGTATGTGTACACAGCAGAGCTGTATATGTGTAATGTACATGTAGCTGAGCTGTATGTGTACACAGTAGAGCTGTATATGTGTAATGTACATGTAGCTGAGCTGTATGTGTACACAGTAGAGCTGTATATGTGTAATGTACATGTAGCTGAGCTGTGTGTGTACACAGTAGAGCTGTATATGTGTAACGTACATGTAGCTGAGCTGTATGTGTACACAGTAGAGCTGTATATGTGTAATGTACATGTAGCTGAGCTGTATGTGTACACAGTAGTGCTGTATATGTGTAATGTGCATGTAGCTGAGCTGTATGTGTACACAGTAGAGCTGTATATGTGTAATGTACATGTAGCTGAGCTGTATGTGTACACAGTAGAGCTGTATATGTGTAATGTACATGTAGCTGAGCTGTATGTGTACACAGTAGAGCTGTATATGTGTAATGTACATGTAGCTGAGCTGTATGTGTACACAGTAGAGCTGTATATGTGTAATGTACATGTAGCTGAGCTGTATGTGTACACAGTAGAGCTGTATATGTGTAATGTGCATGTAGCTGAGCTGTATGTGTACACAGTAGAGCTGTATATGTGTAATGTACACGTAGCTGAGCTGTATGTGTACACAGTAGAGCTGTATATGTGTAATGTACATGTAGCTGAGCTGTATGTGTACACTGTAGAGCTGTATATGTGTACTGTACATGTAGCTGAGCTGTATATGTGTAATGTACATGTAGCTGAGCTGTATGTGTACACAGTAGAGCTGTATATGTGTAATGTACATGTAGCTGAGCTGTATGTGTACACTGTAGAGCTGTATATGTGTACTGTACATGTAGCTGAGCTGTATATGTGTAATGTACATGTAGCTGAGCTGTATGTGTACACAGTAGAGCTGTATATGTGTAATGTACATGTAGCTGAGCTGTATGTGTACACAGTAGAGCTGTATATGTGTAATGTACATGTAGCTGAGCTATGTGTACACAGTAGAGCTGTATATGTATAATGTACATGTAGCTGAGCTGTATGTGTACACAGCAGAGCTGTATATGTGTAATGTACATGTAGCTGAGCTGTATGTGTACACAGTAGAGCTGTATATGTGTAATGTACATGTAGCTGAGCTGTATGTGTACACAGTAGAGCTGTATATGTGTAATGTACATGTAGCTGAGCTGTGTGTGTACACAGTAGAGCTGTATATGTGTAACGTACATGTAGCTGAGCTGTATGTGTACACAGTAGAGCTGTATATGTGTAACGTACATGTAGCTGAGCTGTATGTGTACACAGTAGAGCTGTATATGTGTAATGTACATGTAGCTGAGCTGTATGTGTACACAGTAGTGCTGTATATGTGTAATGTGCATGTAGCTGAGCTGTATGTGTACACAGTAGAGCTGTATATGTGTAATGTACATGTAGCTGAGCTGTATGTGTACACAGTAGAGCTGTGTGTAATGTACATGTAGCTGAGCTGTATGTGTACACAGTAGAGCTGTATATGTGTAATGTACATGTAGCTGAGCTGTATGTGTACACAGTAGAGCTGTATATGTGTAATGTGCATGTAGCTGAGCTGTATGTGTATACAGTAGAGCTGTATATATGTAATGTACATGTAGCTGAGCTGTATGTGTACACAGTAGAGCTGTATATGTGTAATGTACATGTAGCTGAGCTGTATGTGTACACAGTAGAGCTGTATATGTGTAATGTACATGTAGCTGAGCTGTATGTGTACACAGTAGAGCTGTATATGTGTAATGTACATGTAGCTGAGCTGTATGTGTACACAGTAGAGCTGTATATGTGTAATGTACATGTAGCTGAGCTGTATGTGTACACAGTAGAGCTGTATATGTGTAATGTACATGTAGCTGAGCTGTATGTGTACACAGTAGAGCTGTATATGTGTAATGTACATGTAGCTGAGCTGTATTTGTACACAGTAGAGCTGTATATGTGTAATGTACATGTAGCTGAGCTGTATGTGTACACAGTAGAGCTGTATATGTGTAATGTACATGTAGCTGAGCTGTATGTGTACACAGTAGAGCTGTATATGTGTAATGTACATGTAGCTGAGCTGTATGTGTACACAGTAGAGTAGTATATGTGTAATGTACATGTAGCTGAGCTGTATGTGTACACAGTAGAGCTGTATATGTGTAATGTACACGTAGCTGAGCTGTATGTGTATACAGTAGAGCTGTATATATGTAATGTACACGTAGCTGAGCTGTATGTGTACACAGTAGAGCTGTATATGTGTAATGTACACGTAGCTGAGCTGTATGTGTACACAGTAGAGCTGTATATGTGTAATGTACATGTAGCTGAGCTGTATGTGTACACAGTAGAGCTGTATATGTGTAATGTACATGTAGCTGAGCTGTATGTGTACACAGTAGAGCTGTATATGTGTAATGTACATGTAGCTGAGCTGTATGTGTACACAGTAGAGCTGTATATGTGTAATGTACATGTAGCTGAGCTGTATGTGTACACAGTAGAGCTGTGTGTAATGTACATGTAGCTGAGCTGTATGTGTACACAGTAGAGCTGTATATGTGTAATGTACATGTAGCTGAGCTGTATGTGTACACAGTAGAGCTGTATATGTGTAATGTACATGTAGCTGAGCTGTATGTGTACACAGTAGAGCTGTATATGTGTAATGTGCATGTAGCTGAGCTGTATGTGTACACAGTAGAGCTGTATATGTGTAATGTGCATGTAGCTGAGCTGTATGTGTACACAGTAGAGCTGTATATGTGTAATGTACATATAGCTGAGCTGTGTGTGTACACAGTAGAGCTGTATATGTGTAATGTACATGTAGCTGAGCTGTGTGTGTACACAGTAGAGCTGTATATGTGTAACGTACATGTAGCTGAGCTGTATGTGTACACAGTAGAGCTGTATATGTGTAATGTACATGTAGCTGAGCTGTATGTGTACACAGTAGTGCTGTATATGTGTAATGTGCATGTAGCTGAGCTGTATGTGTACACAGTAGAGCTGTTTATGTGTAATGTACATGTAGCTGAGCTGTATGTGTACACAGTAGAGCTGTATATGTGTAATGTGCATGTAACTGAGCTGTGTGTGTACACAGTAGAGCTGTATATGTGTAACGTGCATGTAGCTGAGCTGTATGTGTACACAGTAGAGCTGTATATGTGTAACGTACATGTAGCTGAGCTGTATGTGTACACAGTAGAGCTGTATATGTGTAATGTACATGTAGCTGAGCTGTATGTGTACACAGTAGTGCTGTATATGTGTCATGTGCATGTAGCTGAGCTGTATGTGTACACAGTAGAGCTGTATATGTGTAATGTACATGTAGCTGAGCTATGTGTACACAGTAGAGCTGTATATGTATAATGTACATGTAGCTGAGCTGTATGTGTACACAGCAGAGCTGTATATGTGTAATGTACATGTAGCTGAGCTGTATGTGTACACAGTAGAGCTGTATATGTGTAATGTACATGTAGCTGAGCTGTATGTGTACACAGTAGAGCTGTATATGTGTAATGTGCATGTAGCTGAGCTGTATGTGTACACAGTAGAGCTGTATATGTGTAATGTACATGTAGCTGAGCTGTATGTGTACACAGTAGAGCTGTATATGTGTAATGTGCATGTAGCTGAGCTGTATGTGTACACAGTAGAGCTGTATATGTGTAATGTACATGTAGGTGAGCTGTATGTGTACACAGTAGAGCTGTATATGTGTAATGTACATGTAGCTGAGCTGTATGTGTACACAGTAGAGCTGTATATGTGTAATGTACATGTAGCTGAGCTGTATGTGTACACAGTAGAGCTGTATATGTGTAATGTGCATGTAGCTGAGCTGTATGTGTACACAGTAGAGCTGTATATGTGTAATGTACATGTAGGTGAGCTGTATGTGTACACAGTAGAGCTGTATATGTGTAATGTACATGTAGCTGAGCTGTATGTGTACACAGTAGAGCTGTATATGTGTAATGTACATGTAGCTGAGCTGTATGTGTACACTGTAGAGCTGTATATGTGTACTGTACATGTAGCTGAGCTGTATATGTGTAATGTACATGTAGCTGAGCTGTATGTGTACACAGTAGAGCTGTATATGTGTAATGTACATGTAGCTGAGCTGTATGTGTACACTGTAGAGCTGTATATGTGTACTGTACATGTAGCTGAGCTGTATATGTGTAATGTACATGTAGCTGAGCTGTATGTGTACACAGTAGAGCTGTATATGTGTAATGTACATGTAGCTGAGCTGTATGTGTACACAGTAGAGCTGTATATGTGTAATGTACATGTAGCTGAGCTATGTGTACACAGTAGAGCTGTATATGTATAATGTACATGTAGCTGAGCTGTATGTGTACACAGCAGAGCTGTATATGTGTAATGTACATGTAGCTGAGCTGTATGTGTACACAGTAGAGCTGTATATGTGTAATGTACATGTAGCTGAGCTGTATGTGTACACAGTAGAGCTGTATATGTGTAACGTACATGTAGCTGAGCTGTGTGTGCACACAGTAGAGCTGTATATGTGTAACGTACATGTAGCTGAGCTGTATGTGTACACAGTAGAGCTGTATATGTGTAACGTACATGTAGCTGAGCTGTATGTGTACACAGTAGAGCTGTATATGTGTAATGTACATGTAGCTGAGCTGTATGTGTACACAGTAGTGCTGTATATGTGTAATGTGCATGTAGCTGAGCTGTATGTGTACACAGTAGAGCTGTATATGTGTAATGTACATGTAGCTGAGCTGTATGTGTACACAGTAGAGCTGTATATGTGTAATGTACATGTAGCTGAGCTGTATGTGTACACAGTAGAGCTGTATATGTGTAATGTACATGTAGGTGAGCTGTATGTGTACACAGTAGAGCTGTATATGTGTAATGTACACGTAGCTGAGCTGTATGTGTACACAGTAGAGCTGTATATGTGTAATGTACATGTAGCTGAGCTGTATGTGTACACTGTAGAGCTGTATATGTGTACTGTACATGTAGCTGAGCTGTATATGTGTAATGTACATGTAGCTGAGCTGTATGTGTACACAGTAGAGCTGTATATGTGTAATGTACATGTAGCTGAGCTGTATGTGTACACTGTAGAGCTGTATATGTGTACTGTACATGTAGCTGAGCTGTATATGTGTAATGTACATGTAGCTGAGCTGTATGTGTACACAGTAGAGCTGTATATGTGTAATGTACATGTAGCTGAGCTGTATGTGTACACAGTAGAGCTGTATATGTGTAATGTACATGTAGCTGAGCTATGTGTACACAGTAGAGCTGTATATGTATAATGTACATGTAGCTGAGCTGTATGTGTACACAGCAGAGCTGTATATGTGTAATGTACATGTAGCTGAGCTGTATGTGTACACAGTAGAGCTGTATATGTGTAATGTACATGTAGCTGAGCTGTATGTGTACACAGTAGAGCTGTATATGTGTAATGTACATGTAGCTGAGCTGTGTGTGTACACAGTAGAGCTGTATATGTGTAACGTACATGTAGCTGAGCTGTATGTGTACACAGTAGAGCTGTATATGTGTAACGTACATGTAGCTGAGCTGTATGTGTACACAGTAGAGCTGTATATGTGTAATGTACATGTAGCTGAGCTGTATGTGTACACAGTAGTGCTGTATATGTGTAATGTGCATGTAGCTGAGCTGTATGTGTACACAGTAGAGCTGTATATGTGTAATGTACATGTAGCTGAGCTGTATGTGTACACAGTAGAGCTGTGTGTAATGTACATGTAGCTGAGCTGTATGTGTACACAGTAGAGCTGTATATGTGTAATGTACATGTAGGTGAGCTGTATGTGTACACAGTAGAGCTGTATATGTGTAATGTACATGTAGCTGAGCTGTATGTGTACACAGTAGAGCTGTATATGTGTAATGTGCATGTAGCTGAGCTGTATGTGTACACAGTAGAGCTGTATATGTGTAATGTGCATGTAGCTGAGCTGTATGTGTATACAGTAGAGCTGTATATATGTAATGTACATGTAGCTGAGCTGTATGTGTACACAGTAGAGCTGTATATGTGTAATGTACATGTAGCTGAGCTGTATGTGTACACAGTAGAGCTGTATATGTGTAATGTACATGTAGCTGAGCTGTATGTGTACACAGTAGAGCTGTATATGTGTAATGTACATGTAGCTGAGCTGTATGTGTACACAGTAGAGCTGTATATGTGTAATGTACATGTAGCTGAGCTGTATGTGTACACAGTAGAGCTGTATATGTGTAATGTACATGTAGCTGAGCTGTATGTGTACACAGTAGAGCTGTATATGTGTAATGTACATGTAGCTGAGCTGTATGTGTACACAGTAGAGCTGTATATGTGTAATGTACATGTAGCTGAGCTGTATGTGTACACAGTAGAGCTGTATATGTGTAATGTACATGTAGCTGAGCTGTATGTGTACACAGTAGAGCTGTATATGTGTAATGTGCATGTAGCTGAGCTGTATGTGTACACAGTAGAGCTGTATATGTGTAATGTGCATGTAGTTGAGCTGTATGTGTACACAGTAGAGCTGTATATGTGTAATGTACATGTAGCTGAGCTGTGTGTGTACACAGTAGAGCTGTATATGTGTAATGTACATGTAGCTGAGCTGTGTGTGTACACAGTAGAGCTGTATATGTGTAACGTACATGTAGCTGAGCTGTATGTGTACACAGTAGAGCTGTATATGTGTAATGTACATGTAGCTGAGCTGTATGTGTACACAGTAGTGCTGTATATGTGTAATGTGCATGTAGCTGAGCTGTATGTGTATACAGTAGAGCTGTATATGTGTGTAATGTACATGTAGCTGAGCTGTATGTGTACACAGTAGAGCTGTATATGTGTAATGTGCATGTAACTGAGCTGTATGTGTACACAGTAGAGCTGTATATGTGTAATGTACATGTAGCTGAGCTGTGTGTGTACACAGTAGAGCTGTATATGTGTAATGTACATGTAGCTGAGCTGTATGTGTACACAGTAGAGCTGTATATGTGTAATGTACATGTAGCTGAGCTGTATGTGTACACAGTAGAGCTGTATATGTGTAACGTACATGTAGCTGAGCTGTATGTGTACACAGTAGAGCTGTATATGTGTAACGTACATGTAGCTGAGCTGTATGTGTACACAGTAGAGCTGTATATGTGTAATGTACATGTAGCTGAGCTGTATGTGTACACAGTAGTGCTGTATATGTGTAATGTGCATGTAGCTGAGCTGTATGTGTACACAGTAGAGCTGTATATGTGTAATGTACATGTAGCTGAGCTGTATGTGTACACAGTAGAGCTGTATATGTGTAATGTACATGTAGCTGAGCTGTATGTGTACACAGTAGAGCTGTATTTGTGTAATGTGCATGTAGCTGAGCTGTATGTGTACACAGTAGAGCTGTATATGTGTAATGTGCATGTAGCTGAGCTGTATGTGTACACAGTAGAGCTGTATATGTGTAATGTACATGTAGCTGTATGTGTACACAGTAGAGCTGTATATATGTAATGTACATGTAGCTGAGCTGTATGTGTACACAGTAGAGCTGTATATGTGTAATGTGCATGTAGCTGAGCTGTATGTGTACACAGTAGAGCTGTATATGTGTAATATACATGTAGCTGAGCTGTATGTGTACACAGTAGAGCTGTATATGTGTAATGTACATGTAGCTGAGCTGTATGTGTACACAGTAGAGCTGTATATGTGTAATGTACATGTAGCTGAGCTGTATGTCTACACAGTAGAGCTGTGTGTAATGTACATGTAGCTGAGCTGTATGTGTACACAGTAGAGCTGTATATGTGTAATGTACATGTAGCTGAGCTGTATGTGTACACAGTAGAGCTGTATATGTGTAATGTGCATGTAGCTGAGCTGTA
The DNA here is from genome assembly GCF_029499605.1 of Hyla sarda. NCBI lineage: Eukaryota > Metazoa > Chordata > Amphibia > Anura > Hylidae > Hyla > Hyla sarda. The sequence goes on from NC_079189.1 coordinate 609,665,530, forward strand.
TGTGTACACAGTAGAGCTGTGTGTAATGTACATGTAGCTGAGCTGTATGTGTACACAGTAGAGCTGTATATGTGTAATGTACATGTAGCTGAGCTGTATGTGTACACAGTAGAGCTGTATATGTGTAATGTGCATGTAACTGAGCTGTGTGTGTACACAGTAGAGCTGTATATGTGTAATGTACATGTAGCTGAGCTGTGTGTGTACACAGTAGAGCTGTATATGTGTAATGTACATGTAGCTGAGCTGTATGTGTACACAGTAGAGCTGTATATGTGTAATGTACATGTAGCTGAGCTGTATGTGTACACAGTAGAGCTGTATATGTGTAACGTACATGTAGCTGAGCTGTATGTGTACACAGTAGAGCTGTATATGTGTAACGTACATGTAGCTGAGCTGTATGTGTACACAGTAGAGCTGTATATGTGTAATGTACATGTAGCTGAGCTGTATGTGTACACAGTAGTGCTGTATATGTGTAATGTGCATGTAGCTGAGCTGTATGTGTACACAGTAGAGCTGTATATGTGTAATGTACATGTAGCTGAGCTGTATGTGTACACAGTAGAGCTGTATATGTGTAATGTACATGTAGCTGAGCTGTATGTGTACACAGTAGAGCTGTATATGTGTAATGTACATGTAGCTGAGCTGTATGTGTACACAGTAGAGCTGTATATGTGTAATGTACATGTAGCTGAGCTGTATGTGTACACAGTAGAGCTGTATATGTGTAATGTACATGTAGCTGAGCTGTATGTGTACACAGTAGAGCTGTATTTGTGTAATGTGCATGTAGCTGAGCTGTATGTGTACACAGTAGAGCTGTATATGTGTAATGTGCATGTAGCTGAGCTGTATGTGTACACAGTAGAGCTGTATATGTGTAATGTACATGTAGCTGTATGTGTACACAGTAGAGCTGTATATATGTAATGTACATGTAGCTGAGCTGTATGTGTACACAGTAGAGCTGTATATGTGTAATGTGCATGTAGCTGAGCTGTATGTGTACACAGTAGAGCTGTATATGTGTAATGTACATGTAGCTGAGCTGTATGTGTACACAGTAGAGCTGTATATGTGTAATGTACATGTAGCTGAGCTGTATGTCTACACAGTAGAGCTGTGTGTAATGTACATGTAGCTGAGCTGTATGTGTACACAGTAGAGCTGTATATGTGTAATGTACATGTAGCTGAGCTGTATGTGTACACAGTAGAGCTGTATATGTGTAATGTACATGTAGCTGAGCTGTATGTGTACACAGTAGAGCTGTATATGTGTAATGTACATGTAGCTGAGCTGTATGTGTACACAGTAGAGCTGTATATGTGTAATGTACATGTAGCTGAGCTGTATGTGTACACAGTAGAGCTGTATATGTGTAATGTGCATGTAACTGAGCTGTGTGTGTACACAGTAGAGCTGTATATGTGTAATGTGCATGTAACTGAGCTGTGTGTGTACACAGTAGAGCTGTATATGTGTAATGTACATGTAGCTGAGCTGTATGTGTACACAGTAGAGCTGTATATGTGTAATGTACATGTAGCTGAGCTGTATGTGTACACAGTAGTGCTGTATATGTGTAATGTGCATGTAGCTGAGCTGTATGTGTACACAGTAGAGCTGTATATGTGTAATGTACATGTAGCTGAGCTGTATGTGTACACAGTAGAGCTGTATATGTATAATGTACATGTAGCTGAGCTGTATGTGTACACAGTAGAGCTGTAGGGATGTCCCCAATACCAGCGGAAGTCCCACCGGCAGGTGTAGTAAACCGCCTGCACCCTCCACTCCCTTAGCTATGCATTGCACTCAGCAACTGAACGTGTCATAGCCGGGACCCGCAATAACCCCTCAAAGTTGATTGCGACGTCTAAAAGTCCTGAAGTTAACTGCTGGTTAGCTCAAGGATGCTGATCGGGATTACCATGTGAAATCGGGGTGTCTCGATCAACTGTGAGAACAGCCAGAGGTCCCTTACCCTGCTCCGTGCGACCAATCGTCGCTCCTTTACTGCTGCCAGACATTAGTAAAGGAGCACCGATAACACTGATCTATGCTATGGCATAGCAATAATGAGTGTATTCAATCTACAGATTGCATGTAATAGTCCTGTGGGTACTAAAAGAGTGAAAAAAAAATCGTAAAAAATAATAAATGTGAATTAACCCCTTCCCAATAAAAAAATTGAATCAACCCCCTTTACAAAAAAGTTGAAATACAATAAAAATATATATTTTTTAATATACAAAAAGTCCTTTCTCTTATAAAAACTAAATGTCACCACGGGTGGATCCACTGCGTATTTTACGCTGCGGATCCTCTGCTTAATGACCGCTACGTGGTGCCTTCCGATGTGCCTCCTCGCAGTGCCAATATGCCAAATCCCAGAGACTAACAGGAGTAGACGCTCTTTTCAGGATTGGTCAGTGGAACTAGCTTATACTTCCCTCCTCCTCCACTGATCCCAGGTTAAGGCTTCTGACACTGTCCACATAGAAGTCTTTGGGCTTGGACTCCATATTGTATTGTATTGAGGGTTGTAGTCAATGGAGAATATTCAGAGCAAGGTCTTGTTACCAGTGGGGCCCTCAGGGATCTGTACTGGGGCCCATTGTGTAATATTCTTATTCGTGATATTACAGAAAGTCTCGGGGGTTCAGCAGTGGCGTACCAAGGGGGGGGGGGGCGGCCGGCCCCGGATGCCACTCACAAGGGGGGTGCCAGGGGCGGACTGACCCGCCGTCACCACTACTGAGGATCCGGGACACTCTTCACAGATCCCCAGCAGACAGCGCTGCCTTCTCCTGTATGCGCGATACACGCACATACAGGAGAAGGTGTCCCCTCTGTGTCGCTCTTCGGCGCCTGTACTGTGGAGGGGAGAAGATGCGTGCCCTGCAGCTGAGGAGATCGCTGTGTGAGATATCAGGTGAGCATCATTTTTTTAATTTATTTTTTCTCAACTCTGCCTATACCTATGAGGAAGGGGGGGGGGTTACTCTGCATATACCTATGGGGAAGAGGGGGGTTTACTCTGCATATACCTATGGGGAAAAGGGGGGGTGGTTACTCTGCATATACCTATGGGGAAGAGGGGGGGGGTTACTCTGCATATACCTATAGGGAAGAGGGGGGTTACTCTGTATATACCTATGGGGAAAAGGGGGGGTGCTACTCTGCATATACCTATGGGGAAGAGGGGGGGTTACTCTTCATATACCTATGGGGAAGAGAGGGGTTACTCTGCATATATCTATGGGGAATAGGGGGGGTTACTCTGCATATACCTATGGGGAAGAGGGGGGGGGGGGGGTTACTCTGCATATACCTATTGGGAAGAGGGGGGTTACTCTGCATATACCTATGGGGAAGAGGGGGGTTACTCTGCATATACCTAGGGGGAAGAGGGGGTGGGGGGGACTCTGCTGCCTATGCCTAAGGAGAAAGGGGGGTTAACTCTGTTCCTATACCTATTGGGAAGGGGGTTTAACTCTGCTGCCTATAACTATGGGGAAGGGTGGGGGCTAACTCTGCTGCCTATACCTTTGGGGAAGGGGGGGGTGGGTTAAACCTGCTGCCTATACCTACAGGAAAGGGGGGCTACCTAACTTAATACCTGGATGCCTAACTGCTTACCTACATACCCAGCTACCTAACTATGTACATACCTGGCCTTCATACATGGCTGCCTAACTACCTAGCTAGCCCCCTACCTACCTAACTTGTCACCTACCTACATATCTGGCTTCCTGATCTACCTACCTAGTTACCTATTTACCTGGCTACCTACCTGCCCTTTTACTGTGCAGGACACCAAGGAGGGCATTATTACAGTTTGTGGGCCTATAGATGGGAAGATTGTGTAGAGGAGGGGAGAGCACTGAATATATGCAGAGTCTGACATGTTTTTTCTGCAGATGTTAAGAGATCCACATGGCGGTCTTATCCGGACGGAGAAGAAAAGGAAACAGGATGCCGCTGATCAGAAAAGACGTAATTGTGAGTCCCAAAATGTAACTGTAATCACTTATATGGTACTAGCTGAGTACCCGGCGTTGCCCGGTTTTTCCTTCCTAATCCTTGTTGGGGAGGAAAATAAACAAAGGAGGAAGCTTTTGACTTCATATCCCATCCTATTGTTGTCATATCCCGTCCTCCTATCCCGACCTCCTTTCCCGTCCTCCTATCTCGACCTCCTTTCCCGTCCTCCTATCCCGACCTCCTAACCTGTCCTCCTATCCCGACCTCCTAACCTGTCCTCCTATCCCGTCCTCCTATGCCAACCTCCTATGTCGACCTCCTATCCCGACCCGTAATATGTGCACCAGTTATTGAAATATCTCCAGCCGTACAGAAGTTATGTGAGAACATACATTTCCCATTGATTTGCATGAGACTTTAAACAAAAACCCCGACCCTCACAAATGGGGGTAGTTAAGGGTTAAATTAACTATCCTATATTTTAAGTGGACATATAAGTAACATGTGACCAAGTATTATGGAAATATCTCCAGCCCTTTGGAAGTTATGCAGTAACATATATTTCCAATTGACTTGTATGGGACTTTAAACATAAACCCCGCCCCTGGCAAATGGGGGTGAGTAAGGGTTAAATTACCTATCTTATTTTTGTTGTAGACATATAAGTAACATGTGGCCAAGTTTCATGTTAATATCTTTAGCCGTTTGGACGTGATACTGGAACATAAACACATACATACATACATACATACACACACACACATATACATACATACACACATATATATATACATACATACACATATACATACATACATACACATATATACACACATACATACACATATACATACATACACATATATACACACATACATACATACACACGTTGAGTTTTATATATATAGATAGATACACATCCTGTGTACAGCTGTTATCTACCCCCATATGGTCCTGTATATAATTACTTATACAGATCCTTTATAGTATACTGGTCTGTGTATAGTGGTTTTATTCAGTACAGTATGGCGGTATTATCCAGTTATTGTGTGGTGGTACATATTAACTCCTTGTATACCAGTATTATTGGTCATGGAAATTTACCTACGTTAAAGTGTTTCTTACATATATAAATTTTCGTTTATTGTGTGTGGGGGATTTGGGTGGAATAGGGGCGTGGCAGATTGACGAGCTGCAGAGCCTAGCAGGGGCCCTTGCCATTTTTTGGTCCGAGGGCCCCGAGTGTTGTCAGTCTGCCCCTGGGGGGGAGGGGAGGGAGGAGGTGTAATTAAAGGGGGGTTGCGGGTAGGGGGGTGCTAAACAAAGGGTCCGCCTTGGGTGCCAAATGCTCTAGGTACGCCCCTGGGGTTCAGTATTGTTCTTTTTGCAGATGATACAAAGATTTGTAACAGGGTTAATGTTCCTGGAGGGATACGACAAATGGGAAAGGATTGATATAATCTAGAGGAATGGTCAGAACTCTGGACACTGATATTTAATGTGGATAAGAGCAAGATAATGGGGGATAATAACCCTCGGGCAGAATATAGAATATGTGATACTGTCCTGACCTCAGTGTCTGAGGAAAGGGATTTAGGGGTCATTATCTCAGAAGATTTAGGCCGTGTTTACACTATGTAAATTCCGCACATCTGCATGAATTCTGCATCTGCATTTGTGTGGAATCTGTGTGGAAATGTTCACATAGATTCCGCATCTTTTCTTTGCAGCCACGTGTTTGATTAAACCAAGAATATGGACGTACAGGAGCTTTGGAGGGCTAATGCGTGTTATTTGTGTGCACTTTTCTTGTGCTGTTAGCTTACAACCGGATGACGAGCGCCGTAAATGTACGCCGCTGCTAAGAAGTACTTAGTGCACAGCGCTGTACATTTATGGCGCAGCTTTCCTGGATCACCGCATCTCTGGACGCGGTGATCGGAACGGGATGACTGCTGATATCTATCAGCAGCCATCCCGGCATATCGCCCAGGGGGGTCCTGAGAAGCCCCCATGTCGGCGATCGCGGCAAATCGCCGGTCAATTCAGACCGGAGATTTGCTGCTATTCCGGGTCAATCGGGTCTCTGGTGACGCGGAATAAAAGGGTGAATGGGGCTGTCCGAGACAGCCCCATTCACAATTATCCAGCAGGAGTGAGGTGGCACGGGTGCTGCCTCACGATCACGTGATTGATCGGTTGGAACGACCGACCAATGACGACCCTGCTGGGCGATGATCGGGACTGTGATCATGGCGGCGATCTGGGCTGGCGGCGGTCTGCTACCTTGCCCTGGTCCAGCGGCGGTCCACTCGTGTTCGATGGCGGCGACATGAGCAGCAGGATCGGTGGCAGAAGCGCGGCGGTCCCGGTGGCAGGATACAACAGGAGGTGAGGCCTGTTCACCTCCTACTGTGGCTTAGCAACAACTCGCAGCATGCAAAGCCAAAGGGCATGCTGGGACTTGTAGTTTTGCAACAGCTGGAGTTCCAACTTCAACTCCCAGCATGCCCTTTGGTAGTCTGTGCATGCTGGGGATTGTAGTTATGCAACAGCTGGAGGCACATTTTTTCTATGAAAAAGTGTGCATTCAGTTGTTGCATAACTATAACTCCCAGCATGCACAGACTACCATAGGGCATGCTGGGAGTTGTAGTTGGAACTCCAGCTGTTGCAAAACTACAAGTCTCAGCATGCCCTTCGACTGTCAATGCATGCTGATTGTTGCAGTTTTGCAACAGCTGGAGACACAATGGTTGTGAAACCGAGTTTGTTACCTAACTCAGTGTTTTGCAACCAGCGTGCCTTCAGCTGTTGCAAAAATACAACTCCCAGCATGCACTGAGAGACTGTACATGCTGAGAGTTGTAGCTTTGCAACAGCTGGAGGCACACTGGTTGCGAAACACTGAGTTAAGTAACAAACTCTGTTTCACAACCAATGTGCCTCCAGTTGTAGCATAACTACAACTCCCAGCATGTATGGTCTGTCTGTGCATGCTGGGAGTTGTAGTTTTGCAACAGCTGGAGGTTTGCCCCCCATGTGAATGTACAGGCTACATTCACACAGGCGGGTCTACAGCGAGTTCTGCTGCAAGTTTGAGATGCGGCAAATTTTCCGCCGCAGCTCAAACTCACTTTAAACCCAACCGTGTGAATGTACCCTAAAAACACTACACTACACTAAATAAAAAGTAAAACACTACATATACACATACCCCTACACAGTCTCCCCCCCCCCCCCCCCCAATAAAAAGAAAAAATGTCTTGTACGGAACTGTTTCCAAAACAGAGCCTTCAGCTGTTGAAAAACAACAATTCCCAGTATTGCCGGACAGCCACTGACTGTCCAGGCATGCTGGGAGTTTTGCAACAGCTGGAGACACCCTGTTTGGGAAACACTACCGTGGGGTATTTTTGTGGTGGATTCAAATCCCCAATTTGGGCTTCAAATGCACATGGTGCTCTCTCGCTTTGGATCCCTGTCGTGTTTCAAGGAAACAGTTTAGGGCCACATATGGGGTATCTCCGTACTCGGGAGAAATTGCGTTACAAATTTTGGGGGGCTTTTTCTCCTTTTATCCCTTATGAAAAGGAAAAGCTGGGGTCTACACCAGCATATTAGTGTAAAAAAATTAATTTTTACACTAACATGCTGGTGTTGCCCCATACTTTAAATTTTCACAAGCTGTAAAAGAAAAAAAAAAGACCCCCAAAATTTGTAACGCAATTTCTCCTCAATACGAAAATATCCCATAAGTGGGCGTAAAATGTGCTGCAGACGCACAACAAGGCTCAGGAGTGAGAGTGCACTATGTACATTTGGGGTATAAATTGGTGATTTGCACAGGGGTGGCTAATTTTACAGCGGTTCTGACATAAACGCAAAACAATAAATACCCACATGTGACCCCCATTTTGGAAACTACACCCCTCACGGAATGTAACAATGGGTATAGTGAGCCTTAACACCCCACAGGTGTTTGACAAATTTTGTTAAGTTTGGATGTGAAAATGAAAAAAAAAAATATGTTTTCACTAAAATGTTGGTGTTGCCCTACATTTTTCATTTTCACAAGGGAGAATAGGAAAAAAAGCCCACCAAAATTTGTAGCCCCATTTCTTCTGAGTAAGAACATACCCCATATGTGGATGTAAAGTGCTCTGCGGGTGCACTACAATACTCAGAAGAGAAGGAGCGCCATTGGGATTTTGGAGAGAGAATGTGTCCGAAATTGAAGGCCATGTGTGTTTACAAAGCCCCCATAGTGCCAAAACAGTGGACCCCCCCCTACATGTGACTCCATTTTGGAAACTACACCCCTCACGTAATGTAATAAGGGGTACAGCGAGCATTTACGCCCCACAGGTGTCTGACAGATTTTTGGAACAGTGGTCCGTGAAAATTTAAAATGTAATTTTTCATTTGCACAGCCTACTGTTCCAAAGATCTGTCAAATGCCAGTGGGGTGTAAATGTTCACTGCACCCCTTATTAAATTCTGTGGGGGTTGTAGTTTGCAAAATGGGGTCACATGTGGGGGGGCTTTGTAAACGCACATGGCCCCCAACTTCTATTCCAACCAAATTCTCTCACCAAATGCTCAATGGCGCTCGTTCTCTTCTGAGCATTGTAGTTCACCCGCAGAGCACTTAACATCCACATATGGGGTATTTCCATACTCAGAAGAAATGGGGCTACACATTTTGGAAGGCTTTTTCTCCAATTAGATCTTGTGAAAATGGGGTAACATCAGCATTTTAGTGAAAAAAAATTTACATTTTCATTTTCCTGACCCACTTTAGCGAAAATTTGTCAAACACCTGTGGGGTGTTAAGGATCACTGTACCCATTGTTACGTGCCTTGAGGGGTGTAGTTTCCAAAATAGTATGCCATGTTGTTTTTTTTTTTTTTTGCTGTTCTGGCAACACAGGAGCTTCCCAAAAACCATTTCAGAAAAACTTACTGTCCAAAATCCCATTGTCGCTCCTTCCCTTCTAAGACTTGTAGTGCACCCACAGAGCACTTGACATCCACCTATGAAGTATTTCCTTACTCGAGAGAAATTGGGTTACAAATTTTGGGGGGCTTTTTCTCCTTTTACCCCTTGTAAAATTTCAAAAACTGGGTCTACAAGAACATGAGAGTGTAAAAAAAGAAGATTTAGAATTTTCTCCTTCATTTTACTGCTATTCCTATGAAACACCTAAAGGGTTAACACTTTCTGAATGTCATTTTGAATACATTGGGGGGTGCAGTTTTTATAATGGGGTCATTTATGGGGTATTTCTAATATGAAAACCCCTCAAATCCATTTCAAAACTGAACTGGTCCCTGAAAAATTCTGATTTTGAAAATTTTGTGAAAAATTGGAAAATTGCTGCTGAATTTTGAAGCCCTCTGATGTCTTCCAAAAGTAAAAACAAGTCAACTTTATGATGCAAACATAAAGTAGACATATTGTATATGTGAATCAATATATAATTTATTTGGAATATCCATTCTCCTTACAAGCAGAGAGTTTCAAAGCTAGAAAAATGCTAAATTTTCATGAAATTTGGGGATTTTTCACCAAGAAGGATGCAAGTAACGACGAAAAATTACCACTGTGTTAAAGTAGAATATGTCACGAAAAAACAATCTCGGAATCAGAATAATCCGTGAAAGCATCTCAGAGTTATTAATGCATAAAGTGATAGTGGTCAGAATTGCAATTCCTATGATAAGATGTTAGATCGCCGGGGTCCCGCTGCTGGGGACCCCGGGGATCGCTGCTGCAGCACCCCGCTATCATTACAGCGCAGAGCGAGTTCGTTCTGTGCGTAATGACGGGCGATACAGGGGCCGGAGCAGCGTGACATCATGGCTCCGCCCCTCATGACATCACGGCGCGTCCCCTTAATGCAAGTCTATGGCAGGGGGGCGTGACGACCACCGCGCCCCCTCCCATAGACTTGTATTGAGTAATGATAGCGGGGTGCTGCAGCAGCGATCCCCGGGGTCCCCAGCAGCGGGACCCCAGCCATCTGACATCTTATCCCCTATCCTTTGGAAAGGGGATAAGATGTCTAGGGGCGGAGAACCCCTTTAAGGTGAAAAAGGGCTCAGTCCTTAACGGGGTACTCCAGCACTAAGACATCTTATCCCCTATGCAAAGCATAAGGGATAAGATGCCTGATCGCGAGGGTCCCACTGCTGGGGATCCCGGTGATCTTGCACGCAGCACCCTGTTAGAATCAGTCCCCGGAGCATGTTCGCTCTGGGTCTGATTACTGGCGATCACGGGGACGGAGCGTTGTGATGTCACGGCTCCACCCCCATGTGACATCACGCTCTGCCCCCTCAATGCAAGTCTATGGGAGGGGGCGTGCCAGCCGGGGCCAACAATTGTCTATAAATGTTCCCCAACACCTATAGGACTTTTTATAATGTGTAAAGTTCTTCCATCAGAATAATGTCCTAGAAGCCAGAAGATAGAAGTGATTTTGTGTCTCTAATCTGGTCATGTCCTGGAATTCTTCATCACTGGAATAAGTCCCTTCTCTCTGAGGTGTTTGGGTCTCCAGTAGCAGCTCCCCATGGATTATGCCTGTTGGGGCTTCACCATGAGGAGCAGTGAATATCACAACCATATATCACACTCTTTTCCTACCATGTAAACTATAGTGATGACATCGCTGGATCGGTGACTACGTTCTAAAAGAAAACTTTTATTAACAATTGGGGACAAGTTTGGAGATGCAGTATATGATATATGTATAAATGTCAGATATCCTATGTACATGGTTAATATATAGATGTCTTATCTGCATCATTTATTGCTCTCAATTGTCTTCTCTCCAGTGTGAATTCTTAGATGTTTGATAAGATTTGATTTCCCAGTAAAACATTTCCCACATTCAGAACATGAAAATGGCTTCTCTCCTGTGTGAATTCTTTGATGTTTAACAAGATCTGTTTTCTGAGTAAAACACTTCCCACATTCTGAACATGAAAATGGCTTTTCTCCTGTGTGAATTCTGTAATGCATAACAAGATGTGATTTCCGAGTAAAACATTTCCCACATTCTGAACATGAAAATGGCTTTTCTCCTGTATGAATTCTTTGATGATTAACAAAACCTGATTTCTCGTTATAAAATTTCCGACCTTCTGAACATGAAAATGGCTTCTCTCCTGTGTGAATTCTTTGATGTTTAACAAGATCTGTTTTCTGAGTAAAACACTTCCCACATTCTGAACATGAAAATGGCTTTTCTCCTGTGTGAATTCTTTGATGCATAACAAGATGTGATTTCCGAGTGAAACATTTCTCACATTCTGAACATGAAAATGGCTTTTCTCCTGTGTGAATTCTTTGATGATTAAGAAAACCTGATTTGTCAGTAAAAAATTTCCCACATTCTGAACATGAAAATGGCTTTTCTCCTGTGTGAATTCTTTGATGCGTAACAAGATGTGATTGCCGAGTAAAACATTTCCCACATTCTGAACATGAAAATGGCTTCTCACCTGTGTGAATTCTTTGATGATTAACAAAACTTGATCTGTGAGTAAAACATTTCCCACATTCTGAACATGAAAATGGCTTTTCTCCTGTGTGAATCCTTTGATGTTTATGAAGATTTGAATTATGTCTAATACATTTTCCACATTCTGAGCATGAAAATGGCTTCTCTCCTGTGTGAGTTCTTTGATGGCTAACAATACTTAATTTTCGAGAAAAACATTTCCCACATTCTGAACATGAAAATGGCTTCTCCTTATTTTGCTTAACAGACTGAGATGAATCTTTAGGTCGGACTTGTATAACAGGATGAGATGAGAGATTTTGGCTGTGAAGGGCTGAGGGTGTATCTGGGATAATGGAATGTTCTTCATATGTATCTTGTGTGATATCATCATCTGCTTTATAATCTGAAGATATAAGATTCCCCTCTGATCTGGTACAGTCATCTGTGAAGAAATAAAATAGATTATATTTTTAAGCAATAATCTTAACCCCTTAAGGACATTTAAATTTTTGCTTTTAAGAGACATATGGGGAGATTTATCAAAACCTGAGTAGAGGAAGAGTGGTGCAGTTGCCCATGGCAACCAGATTGTGAAAGAGAAAAATGAAAGAAGCAATGTTATTGGTTGTTATGGACAACTGCACCACTCTTCCTCCATAACTCTTATTTTTTCATCTATAGACTAATGTGAGGACTTGTCCTTTGTGAACCAATTGTACTTTGTAATGACACCTTTCTTCTGAAGGTTATAAATTACGCTGCAGATCCGTTACGTGTGACCCTACCCTAAATGTCATAAGTCACATGGTCACAAGGGGGCGTGGCTATGCTGCAGTGGGTGGGTGGATAGCAGGGTGGACGGGATTTACTGAAGTAATGCTATCCACCCACCCACTGCAGCATAACCACGCCCCCTGGAGACCATGTGACTCATGACATATTGTCTCTGGCCACATGGAATGCTGGGAAAGGTCAGAGACAACAGTTACATAAAAAGACTTGTACTACAGCACTTCCGGGTGGGGTCCTGTCCATGAAAACCGGACAAAGTGACGCAGGGAGGAAATAGAAGCAAATAACACAGGATTATAACTAGACGTCATGGGATCAAAGGCCGAAGAAAAGAAATCCTGGAATATCCCTTTAAAAAAAAGCGCTATGGGATTTATTTTATACTTATATAATGCAGCATAGGCTATTATTAGAGAACATTGAAGATGTTATTGTGTACGCCTTGTGCTTACCTGTTTTAGCTGATGTGGCAGGCATGGGTTCTCAGCCGTACCTTATTCCTATTTTAGAACAGAATTTGTTTCTGATACATTTCCCATGAATCCTCTGGCTTTGCAGAGAGGGGGCGGGGTCTTATAACTGCACCTGATCGTCTAATTAGGTTGTTGGTGCTGGAGTTAAGCCAGGTGAACTGATTAGACTCATATGTGTTGAGCTCAGTTCACATTATGTGCAGTTTTGATGCATTTTTTTTTCCAAAGAATGTTTTTAAAGAAATATTACCATAAGGAGAAAGTGGTTTGACCTATAATCACAATTGAGGTGTTTTTAGTCTTTAGGATATGTTGTCATTTCATTTGCATTTTTTACACTTTTTTTTTCTGCCTTTAGACCATGATTTTATAAATTTTCTAAAATCGCTACAAAAGATACATAGCAAAAAGCAAAGAAGTAAATAGAATTTTTTTTGCTAAGATTTAAAAAATAAATAAAAAAATAGTAAAAACTGATAAAATGCAAAATGATATGTGAACACAACTTTAGGGAGGTGTATAACAACTATATACCCTGATCCCACAGACATAGCAGCAGCAGACAGGAGCAGGGAGGGGAGGTGTGTAACTTCTATATATTCTGATCCTATAGTTACAGCAGCAGCAGTATACAGATAGAGCTGGTAGGGAGAGGGTGTATAACTCCTATATATCCTGATCCCATAGAAATAGCAGCAGCAGTATACAGATAGAGCTGGGAGGGGAGGGTTCAGGGAGGTAGCAGGAGAGATCTGCTATGTGATGATGTCATCCTGTAGTTCACAGGAATTTAGCTGATCTAGGGCTGACCACTGTCTCAGACACATTAAGCAATGTCATTTTCTGTGGGTCAGGCTGGTGATTACATGACTCAGTTACAGTAATGAAACACATGGATGCAGCTGTGCTGGAATGAAACAAATTGTGCTGTAGGGCCAGTAATGGTGAGTGTGCACTATATGGGAAACAAAACAAAACCTAGAGTGCTACGCATCTCCACCCTTCTGGACATCTTCACCCCAAGCACAGTGCCCCCTCCCCATTGAGGTGCAGCAAGTCCCTATGGTAGAGCCTGTATCAGAGAAGTCGGCCCAGTTCTCCATGAACCCAAACCCCTCCTTCCTACACAGCTTCTGAGCCACTTGTTTACCTCCCTAATCTCCCGCTGCCTCTCTGGTGAGGCTCGTGGTACAGATAATATTTCAGAGAATATTACCTTGGAGGTCCTCTCCTTCAGCTTGCGGCCTAAATCCCTGAAATCATTTTTAGGAACACTCCACCTACCTCTTACTTTGTCATTGGTGCCAATGTGTACCATGACTGCTGGGGCTTCTCCAGCCTCACCCAGTAACCTGTCAACCCAATTCGCGATGTGCCGAACTCGAGCGCCAGGAAGACAACACACTGTTCGGTGATCCCGGTCTTTGTGACAGATCGCCCTGTCTGTCCCCCTAATAATAGAGTCCCCCACTACCAGTACCTGTCTGGCCTGCCCTGCACTCCTCCCTCCATCCTTACTGGAGCAGACACCCCCCTGGTGGTCAGAGGCAGTATCTTGCTGCAGCATCGCTTACTCAGAACTAACATCCCCTCATCTGCCAACCGGGCAAACTTGTTGGGGTGTAAGATCAGGACTAGCCTCCCTGACAATTCTCCCTCTACCCCGTTTTCTAACTATAACCCAGCTAGCTGCCTGACTGTCCTGCACCTCCGTCCCACTATCCTCCCCACCTCTACCCCACAGAGTGCCCGCTCAGTACCCAGCAGACTCCTCTCCATGTTGTCAATACATCTCAGTCTTGCCAGATGCTCCTCAGGATCCAGGATCTGGGCTTCCAAATGAACAACCCGCACAACAATATGGAACCCTCCGACTGCTGTTCAAGGATTGTATACACTGACCAAGATGTACACTGGATAGCACTGTCAAACATGGAGTCAGTGCGGGGGCACAGAAGGGGTAAAAAATCAGTGTGGGGGTACAGGGGGGGTATCATATCAGTGTGGGGGCAGAGGAGGGGTATCATATCAGGGTGGGGTACAGGAGGGGTATAATATCAGTGTGGGGGCACAGGAGGGGTATCATATCAGTGTGGGGGCAGAGGAGGGGTATCATAGTGTGGGGTACAGGAGGGGTATCATATCAGTATGGGGGCACAGGAGGGGTATCATATCAGTGTGGGGGCACAGGAGGGGTATCATATCAGTGTGGGGGCACAGGAGGGGTATCATATCAGTGTGGGGGCACAGGAGGGGTATCATATCAGTGTGGGGGCAGAGGAGGGGTATCATATCAGTGTGGGGTACAGGAGGGGTATAATATCAGTATGGGGGCACAGGAGGGGTATCATATCAGTGTGGGGGCACAGGAGGGGTATCATATCAGTGTGGAGCACAGAATAAAAACGCCTTTATTTCTATAACGCCCACATATTCTGCAGCGCTGTACACAGTTTGTTATCACTCAGGTTGCTCCCTGTCCCCATTGGGGATCACAATATAAATTCCTAATTCACCTATCAGTATGTCTTTGGAGTATGGGAGGAAATCCACGTAAACAAGAGGAGAACATACAAACTCCTTGTAGATGTTGGTCTTGGTAGCATACTAGCTGTACACTAGGGCTCTGCAGACCATATAAGTGATTACAGATACATCCAGTGACTCTTTTCTATCTGGCCCAGACAGCCATGAAGACTTTTCCTGGTCAAAACTTGTCTCTTCAGAATCTGCTGACAAAAATGTTGTGTTCCTTTATCCAGCACAATCCCCACCACTTTACATATCTGTATTGCCCCACACAGTAATAGTTCCCACTTTGAGCACCAATATAGTAGTTAGGTCCCTTCTGTGCCCCCATACTGCCCCCAGTATTACGCCTCAATACTGCCACATATAGTACTTAGGCCCCCTCGGTGCCCCATAAAGTAGTTGGCCCCCATATAGTAGTAGCCCAATGAAAAAAACAAAATACCTTTCTCTAATAATTTTTCCGCAGCTATCGGTGCTCTGCTCCCCGCGGCTCCAACTCTCTGAGCTCCCTATACAGACAGCGCCATACAGAGATGCTGCCCACACCGGAATTCATGGCTGCAGAGACAGGACGGAGCCACCAGTGTAACACATACACAATCGATAGCCACGCTTGTTGGGGGATCAGGGACATGTGTCCCCTGCAGACCAGGTCACAGTCACACCCCCTTTCCACTGCGATCCTTACGTCCTGCACATAGGTATATTTCATGTCTATATTCCAGCTGTATTCTGCATCCATATTATAAATGTGTTATCTCCCATAACTGAGTCACAGGTTTGGCTGAATGGAGGAACATACAGCAGAAAAGAGACAGGACACAGAGCTTAAAGAATTCCACAAAACATTGTTGCTGCCGATGACTAAGTAGAATCTGTTACCTGCATTTAGTGATTACTACTCACCTGGATGGTTACCTGTAGGAATGTCCTCCTTATACTGCTCATCACCGCTCACATCTGTCTCCTCTTTTTCTTCCTTTATGTCTTCAGCGTTAATATAGATTGGATCTTTCCTTGTAGGAATGTCCTCCATATACTGCTCATCACAGCTCACATCTTTCTCTTCTTCCTTTATGTCTGTAGCATTAATATAGATTGGATCTTTCCCTGTAGGAATGTCCTCCTTATCCTGCTCATCACTACTCACATCTGTCTCTTCTTCTTCCTTTATGTCTTTAGCATTAATATAGATTGGATCTTTTCCTGTAGGAATGTCCTTATACTGCTCATCACTGCTCACATATGTCTCTTCTTCCTTTATGCCTGTAGAATTAATATTGATCAGATTTTTCCCTGTAGGAATGTTCGCCTTATACTGCTCATCAAGGCTCCAATCTGTCTTTGGAACATTAATATTATTCATATCTTCTCCCTGAATGATAAGATGTAGAAGAAATATTGTAAAAGTCATCAGACAGTAAAAGTCATGATGAATGTATTATATGAGCAGAAAAGATCATTAAATTATCACACAGGACAAAAATAACAAAAAGAGTTATCTGAGGCCCATTAATACCTCATGTTCCCTCATGCCTCTTGTGTAAGCTAGTCCTGATGAGGAAGAAGGGGCTGCACCGCAACAATCCTTCAGGTTAGGGTTAGAAGACTATGGCACAGTGCATTTTTCCCAGTTCCTAACTCCCATGTCAGGGAAATTCCCCCCCCCCCCCCACTTAGAGACCAGTGACATCCCCCCCCCCCCCCCCACACCAACTATCTAAGCAAATTCAGAGAGGTGGTTTGACCAATGATCCAGTCATGATTCTGCTGAGAGCCAAGATGGGTGATAAAGTTCTGCCCTATTGTGTCATTCAGCCCTTAGGAAGAAGGTGGTTGAGTTAGCGCTCTTGTGCAAACCATTAATGAAGGGAAATCCTTCTCCTGGAAGTGGGGGAACAAGGTAGAAAGGCCCCCAAGGATGTTGTTTCAGGAGCATTCATCTCCTTGAGGAGACTGCTTTAAATGCAGAAAATCAGGGCATTTTCAGCGGGGTTGCCCCACAAATTCACTGGAGGTGGATGTGGAGGTGCTGGCTACCGAACTTGAGGAGACCAAATGATCAGGTCTTACAAGGGAAGAAAAAACACACCTACAAACAGATTATATGTAGGGGCCCAGATTGACCCCAAACTTGCAAGTGGAAGGAATTCATGCTTCAGCTTTGCTAGATACAGGATCCCAAGTCACCATTATTTATAAAGATTTCTATAATCGTCATTTGAAACACATTTCCAAAAAGCCTGCAGGAGAGCTTCAGTTATGGGGAATGGGATCTCAAGCTCAACCTGAGGAGGGATAAGAGCGACTATAACCATTCCCCAGCTAAACCCCATCCTACCTGACAGAAGTGGGAGATGTATTGTTACCTCTGCTGATGGAGGTCAGCCCTGCGCTAGAAAAAGAGTGCCATCGACTAGCCCTAGAAACAAAACAAGGGTCATGCCACTATTCAGGGAAAGAACCTGTATTTATGAAGCCTGGTAAGACCAACACTCTACGAACCATAGCCTCCATGCACCATGAAATGTTAGGAGGAACCGGACAAGACCTTATTGAGTATCTATAAAGATAATGTGCAGCTCACGGTGTTGGGAGTGCGAGGTTAACTGAATGTTCTCACCCTATGAGAACAAGATAATACTAGATAAAATAAAATGGGAATTCAGTCCTAAGCAAAACCCCTATAAAAATATAGTATCTGGGTGGATGTCTGTTTACCCACAGAAAAGACAATTTAATAGATATATGTTTATTCCACAATATAGGATATATTAAATTTATAAAAACCAGAGCATTTCTCGCAGGGCGCTACCGTAGGGCCCTGCGGGAAACGCTCATTTTTTTAAAATAAATTTAATATATCCTATATTGTGGAATACCTGAGGACTGTAATACCTGAGGTAAAAGATTGGCGCAAAAATTGGTGTAAGAGTTTTCCTGTGATGATACAGAATCTAACACATGTGGAAGTCTGGATTGATCGTCTTTAGAAGATTGGTGTCATTCACTGGCTAGACCAAGTTTTGTCTATCATGTCTGTGAGGGCAGAACAGAAGGATCATGTTAAAGCACTGGTAGTTTTTGACTTGGAAAATTCTCCTCTACCACAGCAGTGGAAAGGCGGCCTTCATTCTCAACTAGCTACAGGAGAGGAAGTTTTCTACAGAGAAGAAATGGATATGGGGTATTCCAAAAGTGCCCCTAATACAATAAGACTTTCTGCCCCTGCCCCTTTCAGAGAAAGATCAAGAAGAATATGTCCTCGAGATGTGGAAGATGTCCGGGACTTATCCAAACAGATGGAAGGAGCTGAGATCATCAAAGAATCTAGAAGACCCTATGTCTCACCCATCATGGTAGTGAGGAAAAAGAATGGTGCGGTCCGGCTATGTGTGGACTACAAGAGGACTGTGCTAGATCAGTACACACTGCCACAGATAGAGGATCTGCTGAACACCCTCTCAGGCAGCCAGTAGTGTGCTTGACCTGAGGTCTGGGTATTATCAGGTACTCATGAAGAAAGAGGATAAGGAGAAGACATCAGTCCCGTGGGATTCTACCAGTTTACCAAAATGCCCAAAGGAGGCACAGGAGCTCCTGCTACATTTAGGCTGATGGAGAAAACTGTGGGAGAAATGAACCACATTGCATTTGGGAACTGAAGGTGTTGGATCGGCTTCAAGCAATCAAAGCTATTAAAATACAAATGTCGACTTCTGTTATATATGTAGGGTAAGTTGTCTCTGCAGAAGCAATCGCCACGGACCCCGCTAAGATTGAAGCAGTGTTAGACTGCCCGAGACTACCTCTGAGATACAGGGTGCTAAAGCGCCACATCCTAAAGATCTCATAGGAAAGTAATGGACTTCAGGATGTGAAGAGGCCTTCTTAGCAATGAAGAGACAGAAGCTACTGATTGGCATATGCAGACTCTGAAAAACCCTAGGGGACATTCTGCACCAACGTTATCCAGAAGGATTAAGACGGTGGCTTACATAAGAAGAAATCTTACGGTTGCCAAGAAGAATTATGCAGTCCACAATTTAGAATTTCGGACACTCAAGTGGGCCATTGTGGAAAAGCTGCATGGCTATTTCTATGGAGCAATGTTTGAAGTAAGGACTGATAATAATCCACTTACCTACATTCAGACTACAGCCAAGCTGGATGCCACAGGACATAGGTGCTTGGCTGCTTGTCAAATTACAGTTTCAGCCTGATATACAAGCTGGATTCCAAGAATGTCAGTGCGGATGCCCTGTCCCCCAGACCTGGACTCCCTCCTTACCAAGACAAAGAGAAGTGGGAAGAAATTCCTGGATCGGGGTGGGAACATTTTGTCAAATGTATGTAGTGACTCAGGACGAAGAGGATACAATTAATCAGTCACTTCTCAGAAGAAGTGCCAGAGGTATTCACACTCTAGTCATGCTTCAACAGTGGTCTAGCTTAAAGGGGTATTCCAGGAAAAAACTTATTTTTTACATCAACTGGCTCCAGAAAGTTAAACAGATTTGTAAATTACTTCTATTAAAAAATCTTAATCCTTTCAAAAATTATCAGCTGCTGAAGTTGAGTTGTTGTTTTCTGTCTGGCAACAGTGCTCTCTGCTGACATTTCTGCTTGTCTTGGGAACTGCACAGAGTAGAAGAGGTTTGCTATGGGGATTTGCTTCTAAACTGGGTGGTTCCCGAGACACATGTCATCAGAGAGCACTTAACAGAAAAGAACAACTCAACTTCAGCAGCTCATAAGAACTGAAAGGATTAAGATTTTTTAATAGAAGTAATTTACAAATCTGTTCAATTTTCTGGAGCCAGTTGATATATAAAAAAAAAAGTTTTTTCCTGGATAACCCCTTTGACCCCGGAAGACAAGAGGAAGGCCCAGTCACAGTACTGGTATAAAGGGGCAGTTCTCGAGGAGTAGAGAGGAGATGGCTGCACACTAGGTCTGCTCCCGCTCCTGAGGCCGCAAACTATCTTGAATCTGCTGATGACCATGCACTATTAGATAGGGAGAACCTCCCGATGCCGTCTAAAGCCTTCCTCTACTGCCCGGCAGTCTTCCGCCCCATCTCGGAACATTGTGCTCTTCCTGAGGATGCCTCCACACCTGGCCGCCCGCCCGCCATTACAGGTCCTGCACAAGGCATGCAGTCCCACTTCCAGCCAAGCTGCCAACTTGCCTGCGCTCCAGCCGACAGCAGCGGAGGACACGCAAGACACATTGCAGCTGCTGCCTCCGACCTCAGCCGCTCAGCCTCCTCTCCGTGTGCTGGACCGGACGCCTCCTCCCTGCTCTGCAGCTGTGCTCCCGGAGCTTCCTGCTGTTGACGCTGCTCCTGCCAGAGCGTGCGACTGTGCTCCTGCCAGCCCAGACTCTCTGATGAGAGACTCTCTTGGCCAGCCTGCCCGGGACTCCAGCCCTTTGGGTGCCTCTCTGCAGTCATCCTCACAGGAGATTCTGATCATCTCCCCCATCTTAAGCAAGGGGCCGCCATCTTGCGCCTCACTGGTCCGGGGGTCATACTCCTCCTCCCGCTTGCAGGTGCCCTCAGCCGGTCCTCGTGCCTCTGGACCATTCTTACCTGAGCCTTCTGCTAGGGGGCCTGTACTACCTGCCTCAGTGGGGCACTGGACTGAGCTCTCTGACTCCCCCTCTAACTGCACCCTGAGCTCCTCGCCATCAGCACCATTTTGCCTGCCTCACCTAAACCTCAAAGAAATATGTCTGCACACAAGCTGAATGTATGGGCCCTGCGCTTCTCCTTCCAAGGGAGCCTGTCTGTTTCCCCTGGGCTGATGGCTGAAAAAACGTCATGAGATACCCTTTTGGAGGCTGATTTGGCTGCCTGCAACCTCTTCTGCCCCTCCGGATTAGAGTCAGCTTCTTTCCCAGATTCCTACTAAAGAGGATTTCCGTTCACTTTTTGCTGAAGTCAAAGATACCTGCCGGACGGAAGTTTCGTCCCTACGCCCCTTTCGTTGAGGGTATGGAGGATGCCCACGATTCCACCAGGGCCTATATTGCTAAGCTCCAGTCTACAATTGCCTCTCAAACAGAATTTCTCAGTGATCTACATACTTATTGTGAGGACTTGGACAATCTTAGGAGGCATAACATCCGAGTGTGGGGACTTCCGGAGGATACTTGTGAGGAGGATCTCTGTGTGACCCTGGAAGCTATTTTCAACCTTATTCTGGGTGAGCCCTCCTCCCACAAAATCAAGCTGGACAAACCTCATAGAGCCATCTGCCCTAAATCTGCTACAGGCACTCCCAGGGATGTTATTTGTTGTGTGCACGACTTCCAACTTAAGCTATCATTAAGCTATCATGGCTAAAGCTCGTTCTCTGCGGAACTTTGATCTTGATGGGGCTCCTATCCAGTTGTTTCAAGACCTATCCTGGTTTACGTTGAGGAAAAGGCGGATGTTTCAACCCCTTCTGGCAGTCCTGTGCTCCCACCAAGTGCCTTACAGGTGGAATTTCCCATTTGCTCTCCATGCCCACAAAGATGGATGCTCTCCTGTGCTCTGCTCCTTCTCTGATCTCCCAGCCATCTGCTCAGCCTTGGACTTGCCTGTTCCTCAGATGGTAGACTGGGACCTGCCACCCCCTCCCCCTCATCTCCCTCCTGTTTGGCAGCCTGTCCGCTCCCGCTGTTCTGGACAGAACAGGAAGTCTACCCCCCACGATTCTAGGGGCTCGCTTTAACTCCTCCAACCCCCCTCCCCCTAAAGCAGCGTTTATTACAGCGTGAGTTAGTTGCACTGTGGGCCGATATTATTTTCCTTCAGGAGACACACTTTGACTGTTCTGGATCCTTTCAGTTCCTCAATCATCTTAATCCACAATATCTCTGCTATCTCTGATTGGAAAGCTGCTGGGGTTGCTATTCTTGTTTCTAGATCTTGTCCGCTCCAGGTTCCCTCTCCCTTCCTTGATCCCCAGGGGGGTTTTGTGGTGGTGGAGGGTGTCCTAGGGTGTGTATCGCTCCTGCTCTGTAATATTTATGCTCCTGACACTTCTCCGATTTAGTTATTTGCTAAGCTTATTTTCTCTCCTTCTCTGGACCGCCACTCCCTTACTGCTGCCCCTCCTGCTCAATTGCGCTTAGCCTCAATTTTTCGACAGGTCATTCAGGCCTCTTCATTGTACAATCTCTGGCCGATTAACCACCCGACGGATTGTTCTTTTAGCTTTTATTCCCATCCTCATAAATTGCATACACGTATAGACTATTTTTACGGTAATCTTCCAATATGATCACATGCCTCTCGAGCCAATCTTATGGTCTGATCACGGCCCTGTTCGCATTTTTTTCTCCTCTACTCCCTCTTTCCTTCGGAGTTGTCAATGGTGTCTTATTGACTCTTTACTTCAGTCCTTACCCTCCCGGGAGTCGATCCAGACATGCCTGACTGAATATTTTGCCAATAATGAGTTGTCAGTTACCTCTCAGGCTGTTCTCTGGGAAGCTCACAAGTCGGTTGTACCGAGGCATTTTATTGCTCTGGGTGTGCGACTTAAGCGTGATGCTCTGGCTTGTTCCCGGAAACTTAAGGCACAAATTACCAGACTGGAAACACTTTTACTGTCCACTCCCTTTCTCTCGGTGCTGAGGCGCTTGGCATCTGCTTGGGCTCAACTGGGTGACCTTGCTCTCTGTTATGTTGAGCGACGACTGTTGTATGCTAAGCAACATTTTTATGTGAAAGGTAATAAGGCTTATACCATGTTAGCTAGGTGCCTAAGTGATCGAGCAGTCGCCCAGTCCCCCTCAGCCTTGAAAGACTCTTCTGGTGTTCTCCATTATTACCCAGCCAAAATTTCCCACCCTCTAGTTGACTATTACTCTGGTTTTTATTCTCTTCCTTCTCAGCTTCATCTGACCCGGTGGAGCGCGCAGCTGCCCTTGATTCTTATCTCTCTCGATGTGCCTTGCCGACTTTGTCAGGGGCGGATTGTGAGGTTGTTAATGCTCCCATTACTAGTGAGTAGCTCCTGGAGGTCCTCAAGTCTCTTCCTGCTGGTCGCTCCCCCGACCCAGACACATTCACATATTTGTATTATAAGACTTACTCTTCAATTCTTATACCTAAACTTGTTCCTCTCTTCAATTCTTTCATGGGGGGTGAGGAGATCCCGCAGTCCTTTATGCATTCTTTGATCACTCTGATACCGAAACCCGGTAAGGATCCTCACAATTGCTTCAGTTATAGACCCATTTCTCTTCTCAACTCTGATCTGAAACTATTTTCTAAGGTTTTAGCTGTCCGTCTTTGCTCCTTTCTCCCCTCCCTTATCCATAAGGATCATGTTGGGTTTATACCTTGGTGTCAGGGAGGTGATAATACTAGAAGAGTGGTGGGTCTTGTTGATTTGATCAATCGGAGGTCTGAACAGGCATTGATTCCCAGCTTAGATGCAGAAAAGGCCTTTGATAGGCTGGGATGGCCATTTATTTTTTGCTACTATCCAGAAATGTGGTATCTGTGGTAATTTCAGTAGTAATTGCAGTGCGGGTCTCTTACTCCTCTCCTACTGCTTCTCTTAAACTTCCTCATTCCCCCTCTCCTACTTTCCCTTTGTTTAATGGTACTCGTCAGGGTTGTCCGTTATCCCCGCTGATCTTCGCATTGTGTATTGAACCTCTTGCTGCCATGATCCGGGGGGGGATCCGGATATTACGGGCATCTCCCTTCATGATAGGGAATTTAAGATTTGCCTATATTATGACAATATTTTGCTTACCCTCTCTTGTCCTTTGCTTTCTCTTCCTAATCTCTATAGGGTTCTTCATGCTTATGGTGTAGTTTCGGGTTATAACGTTAATCTCTCAAAAATTGAAGCACTTCCTCTGAATCTTCCTTTACCCCTGTCTACTCTCTTGCATGCTAGCTATTCTTTTAAATGGTCATCTTCTGCCATTAAGTACCTGGGGTTTACATAACCTTTCGCTATTCCTCTCTCTATTCCACAAATTTCCTTCCTATTTTCCGTGAATTCAGGGCTCTCATGGAGAAATGGCAGTCACAACATATCTAATTCTTTGGCTGTATTACGGAAGTTAAAATGAGGATTCTTCCTAAATTCCTGTATTTTTCGAGACGTTGCCGGTCCATGTACTGTTATCTGCCCTTCACTCTTTTCAGTCGCCCATTTTTCGAGCTCCCTGATGTGACGAAATACTATTGGGCTGCTAACTTGCGACATCTTGCAGCGTGGTCTATGTACCATGCGTAAAGTCGCTGGATGGAGCTGGAGAAGCTGTGGTTATTCATCTGATATCTACTCTTTCTTCTTCATCCTCCTGGTGATCCTCCTTCACGCTGCTATAATGGGATGCTGGGAGACTGATTTAAAAAATACTATTACTCTACTTCAGTGGCATGTCATTTGGAAGTGAGCATCCAAGGCCTCTATTTGCACTGCTTACAAGGAAACCCAGTATATATATATATATATATATATGCTTATATATATGCTTATGGGGTGGTATCATACCCCGGAATTGCTGAACAGGCTGAACCCCACTATCCCCAGTGCTGGCACTGTGGGGTTGGACAGGGATGGGTATTTCACATTTTCTGGTCCTGCCCACTCATAGTTGACTACTGGAGAATGGTACATTTGCTGACCGATGTCTTGGGTGTTTCTGTTTCCTTGGATCCCCTTATCTTTTACACTTATCCCATTGTGCTCCAAGAAGCCCTTTAAACTTTTCATGCATTTTGCTCTGGCAGCTAAGACCCTTATTGCTAAGTGCAGGAAGAGGACTCTTCCTCCCTCTGAGGCTGATTTATTGGCTCATATACGCGAGATCCTTTCTCTGGAATCTCTCACCGCCTCTTTCAACAACTCTGTCCCTTTGTTCCTCTATGTACAGGACTCATGGATCTTGTGTGCATGGATTATCTCTGCATTGAAAACGATAACACGGGGATCTAAAATGTTCCAGCTTTTCCCACTAAAGAGCAAAAGGCTGTGACTGTAGTCAAGATCCTTTGGCAGAAGTATTTCATAAACTACGGTCTACCCAATCACACTCTGACCAAGAAAGACTTTGAGAGCAAGTGGATTAAGGGACTGTTGGACATTCTGCATGTGCATGAGTCCAGAACACCTTATCACCCAGCCTGAGCGGTTTAATAGGCCCCTCCTAGACATGCTGGTTGAGAAGTGATCTTGGAGTAAACATGTTGAAGCCATGGTTCACACATATACCTGTACAAGACATGAATCAACAGTATTCTCATGCTATTTCCTAATGTTAAAGTGGTATTCCAGGAATTTTTCTTATTTGACTATGCTACAGGGGCTGTAAAGTTAGTGTAGTTCATAATATAGTGTCTGTACCTGTGTGTGACGGTTTTCTCACAATTCTTCTGTGATTTTCACCCCACTATTTATTTTTAACAGCATACAAAATGACTGTTGTCTCAGATTTTTCCCAGCTTGCAATGCGGCTGAGACCTGACTCACTAGTCAGCTGATGACAGGGAGCCTGTCTGCTTCAATGGGTGGAGGGAACAATCTGCAACTAATGCAACAGCTGTAGGCACCCTGATTGAAAACCACAGATCTTTTGTTTCAATGAGTGGTGTGGCTGATGTGTGGGAGGGAGGAAAATGGCATTGTGGGATTTGTAGTAAAAAAAAATATAAGTCAAACAGGAAATACAAGTTCACAAAAAGCTAGCCACAGTGTTATGGTAATCTCACAACATAGCCATTTAGCCCCAAGACAAGCGTAGATCCTTCCTAAGCATGTCCATTACTGTCTGCCAGGTATGTACTAAAAGCGCATGATCGGGAGAGTAGGTGTCCCAGAAATCCCAAGGAAGGAAGATTTAGTGAGCCCCGGGGGGAAGACTGGGTTGCCCAAGACCGGAGTCAAAGGGCCATCTGGGGCGAAAAGCTGTGTTCTAGGCAGGTATCGGTGGATGACCAAAACCAGTTCCCTGGATACCCATCGTAGGCTATCTGTCGTGCCGACACAGTCCCTTTCGGCAACCAGGGCACCAAAGTGATCTCCAGATCCGTACCCGTGGTCTCAATGGCCACCCACCTTTTTGAGGAGCGACCGTGGAAAAAATCCATAAACCGAGTCAAAGAAGCCGCTATATAGTAGGCCCTGCAGTCAGGGACCGCCAAGCCACCCGCTTGCTTCCGTCGGATCAAAATTTTTTGGAAATTCTCGACGGTCACCCCGCCCAGATAAAGGAACGGAGAGCTTGATTCCGTCTCTTGAAGAAGGAGAGGGGGATCGCAAGGGGCACTGCTTGCAAAAGATAGAGTAAGCGAGGAAGGGTGTTCATCCTACCTAGCCAGGGAGGCCAGCAGGGGTAGAAAATTAAGTGTATAGCCCTCCGGGAGGTCCGCAGGGACTTGTACACCCAAGTATGTAAGGGACCCAGAAGCCCAGCGGAATGGGTGGTCACTCTGCAACGCCCTCAACTCAGTCGCAGGCAGTGTGATATTGACCTTGTGCTTGCTGAAGAATGAGTAAGTGTGTAAGACGCATGTGATTGCAGGCAGGGACCTTTGAGGGGAGGAGACAAAGAGGAGGTCATCCGCAAAAGTCGAACAGAGGTGTCCACTCTCCCCCACTTGGAGGCCCGAAATCGACGGGTCGCTCCTCAGGGCACAAGTTCCATGCACAAGACATATAGGAGAGGGGAGAGCGGACTCCCCTGCCGTGTACCATTACAGATCGGGAAGGGTGAGAGAGAGAGATCCATTAATCCTGACTTGCGCTTGAGGGTCACTATAGAGGGCCCGGATGTGGCCCAACATAGAGGGGCCCAGACCTATCTGAACTAAGGAGGCCTCCATGAACCTCCAATCCACCTGATCAAATGCCTTTTCAGCATCCAGAGAGAGAAGCATTAACGGCTGATTGCGGGCTACGGCCCGGTGTACAACCGAATAAGCACGGATCGTATTATCTCTGGCTTCACGAGAGCACAAAGCCAGATTGATCTGGGTGGATCAGAGGCCCAAGGACCGCCGCCAATCGGTTAGCGATTACTTTTGAGAACAATTTAGTGTCTACATTGAGGAGTGAGATGGGGCGGTAGCTGGAGCACTGATTTGGGTCTCGGCCCTCCTTAGGTATGACCACAATGTGTGCCCTAAGAAAGGAGGAGGGGAACCCCTCCAAGTAGGTGATGCTGTTAAAAGTTTTACATAGGAGAGGGGTTAACTCAGATTTGAAAGCTTTAAAAAAATTTCTCGTGTACCCGTCCGGACCCGGGCTTTTACCGGACGGCAAATCGGCAATCCCACCCTCAATTTCCTCCGAAGTGAACGGAGCCTCCAAGTCAAGAATGGTGTCCACCGGGAGGGTTGGAAGAGCCGTGTCCCTGATATAATCTAGCAAAGAGAGCGAAGGGTGCGGATGAGAGTCAGTACTAGAGGGTGGAGGTAGATTATAGAGGTCAGCATAGTAGCGCTGAAAAGCCTATAAAATGTCTCGTGTTAGGAAGCTCCGGCTACCCCCAGGTCCAGCGATGGATGGGATATACAGTGATGCCTGCTTGTCCCTAAGTGCCCTGGCTAGAGACCTCCCTGGTTTATTTCCCCATATGTCCATCATATGTCCATCAAGTTCAACCAGGGAATTGAAGGGTAGGGGTGTGGTGAGATATTGGGGGAAGGGATGGGATTTTATATTTCTGCATAAGCATTAATGTTATTTTGTTCCAGGAATGTATTTAACCCTGTTTTAAATGTATTAATCGTTTCTGCTGTGACTAGTTCCTGAGGTAGACCGTTCCATAAATTCACAGTTCTTATGGTAAAGAAGGCGTGTCGCCCCTTGAGACTAAACCCTTTCTTCTACAAACAGAGGGCGTGCTCCCTTGTCCTTTGAGGGGGCTTAACCTGGAACAGTTTTTCTCCATATGTTTTGTATGGGCCATTAATATACTTATATACATTTATCATATCCCCCCCTTAAACGTCTCTTCTCAAGACTAAACAATTGTAACTCCTTTAATCGCTCCTCATAGCTAAGATGTTCCATGCCCCATATTAGTTTAGTCGCGCGTCTCTGCACCCTTTCCAGCTCCGCAGTGTCCCTTTTATGGACAGGTGCCCAAAACTGAACAGCATATTCCAGGTGAGGCTGTACCAATGCTTTATAAAGGGGGAGTATTATGTCCCTGTCCCTTGAGTCCATGCCTCTTTTGATACATGACAATATCCTGCCGGCTTTGGAAGCAGCAGCCTGACATTGCATGCTATTCTGTAGTCTGTGATCTACAAGTACACCCAGA
Organism: Hyla sarda; assembly: GCF_029499605.1. Classification (NCBI taxonomy): domain Eukaryota; kingdom Metazoa; phylum Chordata; class Amphibia; order Anura; family Hylidae; genus Hyla; species Hyla sarda. The sequence continues at coordinate 609,694,130 of NC_079189.1, forward strand.
TCCTTCTCTACCAGTGACTCTGACAGTTTAATCCCCCCTAAGACATACGATGCATGCAGGTTATTAGTACCCAGATGCATAACTTTATATTTATCCACATTGAACCTCATTTGCCAAGTGGATGCCCAGACACTTAGTCTATCCAAGTCATCTTGTAACTTATGCACATCCTCTATAGACTGTACCGTGCTACAAAGCTTGGTGTCATCTGCAAAGATAGAAACAGAGCTGTTAATACCATCCTCTATATCATTGATAAATAAATTAAACAGCAGCGGGCCCAGTACTGAACCTTGGGGTACACCAGTAATAACCGGGGACCAATCAGAGTACGAATCATTGACCACCACTCTCTGGGTACGATCCATGAGCCAGTGTTCAATCCAGTTACAAACCAAAGTTTCCAAGCCCAAAGACCTTAACTTACCTGTCAGACGTCTATGAGGGACAGTATCAAATGCTTTGGCAAAATCCAGAAACACTATATCCACAGCCATTCCTCTGTCAAGGCTTCTACTCACCTCTTCATAAAAGCAAATTAGATTGGTTTGACAACTTCTATCCTTAGTAAACCCATGCTGGCTATCACTTATAATACAACTAGCTGAGTACCTGGCGTTGCCCGGTTTTTCCTTCCTAATCCTTGTTGGGGAGGAAAATAAACAAAGGAGGAAGCTTTTGACTTCATATCCCATCCTCATATATTGTTGTCATATCTTGACCTCCTATCCCGACCTCCTATCTCGGTCCTCCTATCCCGACCTCCTATGTCGACCTACTATCCTGACCCGTAATATTTGTACCAGTTATTGAAATATCTCCAGCCGTACAGAAGTTATGTGGGAACATACATTTCCCATTGATTTGCATGGGACTTTAAACAAAAACCCCGACCCTCACAAATGGGGGGTAGTTAAGGGTTAAATTAACTATCCTATATTTTAAGTGGACATATAAGTAACATGTGACCAAGTATTATCGAAATATCTCCAGCCGTTTGGAAGTTATGCAGTAACATATATTTCCCATTGACTTGTATGGGACTTTAAACATAAACCCCGCCCCTGGCAAATCGGGGTGGGTAAGGGTTAAATCACCTATCCTATGTTTGTTGTTGACATATAAGTAACATGTGGCCAAGTTTCATGTTAATATCTTTAGCCGTTTGGACGTGATTGTGGAACATACACACATACATACATATATACATACATACACATATATACACACATACATACACACACACACACGTTGAGTTTTATATATATATATATATATATATATATATATATATATATATATTATCTCCTATGTATTCCTGTATGTAATCCCTTATAAGTCCTTCAAACAATTTACCCACAATGCACGTTAGACTTACCGGTCTATAATTGCCTGGGGAAGACCTAGAGCCCTTCTTGAAGATTGGTACCACATTAGCCTTGCGCCAGTCCCTTGGCACAATACCAGACACCAGAGAATCTCTAAATATCATGAACAGGGGTACAGATATTACTGAACTTACCTCTCTAAGAACTCTTGGGTGCAATCCATCCGGCCCTGGAGATTTGCTTACATTTACTTTACTTAACTTACCTTGTAGCATCTCTACATTAAGCCAGTTCAGTACATTACATGATGTGTTACCAGCACTGACCTGTACATGATGTGTTACCAGCACTGACCTGTACATGATGTGTTACCAACACTGACCTGTACATGATGTGTTACCAGCACTGAACTGTCCAATGTCAGCTCCTTCTTCCTTAGTATATACAGAACTAAAGAACCCATTCAGTAGCTTCGCCTTCTCTTGATCGCCCGTGACAACCTCCCCATTATCATTATTAAGGGGTCCTACATGCTCTGTCCTTGTTTTTTTTGTATTTATATATCTAAAAAAATATTTAGGATTAGTTTTGCTTTCTTTGGCCACCTGTCTCTCATTTTGAATTTTTGCTCTTTTTATTACATTTTTACAGATTTTATTAAGCTCTTAGTACTGTTTAAATGTTATCGCTGACCCATCAAATCTGAATTTTTTTAAAGCTATTTTTTTGTTGTTTATTGCTCTTTTAACATCATTTATCAGCCATGTAGGATTTAGTTTTAATCGTTTATATTTGTTCCCCTTTGGTATATATTTAGCTGTATAGTTATTTAGAGTTGATTTAAAGATGTTAAAGATGAAACAGAAATAATTCAAGGTCAATACCATGTCAAGGAGGCCCATCAAAAATGCTATTTTTCTATAGTCCAGCGATGAATCACTGGAGAGTAGCTCATGTATACAGGACATGCCTTCATCCAGTGGAATAGTTGTGTAAAAACTTAAGACATCCAAAGTATACAAACAGTCCACATCAGTACTCTGGATATTACTAAGATGTCTTAAAAAATCTGAAGTGTCAGATAGACATCTCAAAAGTTTGTTAATCATAGGTTGGAGGTAATCATCCACAAGGACTGCGAGAGGCTGCAACAGGGACCCCAACCAGGACACGATTGGGCACCCTGGTGGCCTCTCGCAGTCCTTGTGGATTTAGGGAGCAGATACAGAACTGGTGTTCTTGGATACTCAACAATAAGTGCTTTACTTAATTTACTGGAGTTAATGTCATCCTCTAGATGAGACATGATATAATTATCTACCATACGTTTATACTGCAATGTAGGCTCTTCTTTTAATACTTTGGATAAATTACTATGAGAAAACTGCTGTCAAGCCTCATCAATATGGTCGACCCTGTTCATAACGACAGTGGCAAGGAGAGGGGGGTCACTGTTGTTATGAACAGGGTCGACCATATAGATGTGGCTTGACGGCAGTTTTCTCATAGTAATTTATCCAAAGTATTAAAAGAAGAGCCTACATTGCAGTATAAACGTATGGTAGATAATTATATCATGTCTCATCTAGAGGATGACATTATCTCCAGTAAATTAAGTAATGCACTTATTGTTGAGTATCCAAGACGTCATTACCATTACTGTATAATGTCCCAGCAGTGTCACCTCTCCAGTCATCACCAGACCCCTCCATTACTGTATAATGTCCCAGCAGTGTCACCTCTCCAGTCATCACCAGACCCCTCCATTACTGTATAATGTCCCAGCAGTGTCACCTCTCCAGTCATCACCAGACCCCTCCATTACTGTATAATGTCCCAGCAGTGTCACCTCTCCAGTCATCACCAGACCCCTCCATTACTGTATAATGTCCCAGCAGTGTCACCTCTCCAGTCATCACCAGACCCCTCCATTACTGTATAATGTCCCAGCAGTGTCACCTCTCCAGTCATCACCAGACCCCTCCATTACTGTATAATGTCCCAGCAGTGTCACCTCTCCAGTCATCACCAGACCCCTCCATTACTGTATAATGTCCCAGCAGTGTCACCTCTCCAGTCATCACCAGACCCCTCCATTACTGTATAATGTCCCAGCAGTGTCACCTCTCCAGTCATCACCAGACCCCTCCATTACTGTATAATGTCCCAGCATTCCCAGCAGTGTCACCTCTCCAGTCATCACCAGACCCCTCCATTACTGTATAATGTCCCAGCAGTGTCACCTCTCCAGTCATCACCAGACCCCTCCATTACTGTATAATGTCCCAGCAGTGTCACCTCTCCAGTCATCACCAGACCCCTCCATTACTGTATAATGTCCCAGCAGTGTCACCTCTCCAGTCATCACCAGACCCCTCCATTACTGTATAATGTCCCAGCAGTGTCACCTCTCCAGTCATCACCAGACCCCTCCATTACTGTATAATGTCCCAGCAGTGTCACCTCTCCAGTCATCACCAGACCCCTCCATTACTGTATAATGTCCCAGCAGTGTCACCTCTCCAGTCATCACCAGACCCCTCCATTACTGTATAATGTCCCAGCATTCCCAGCAGTGTCACCTCTCCAGTCATCACCAGACCCCTCCATTACTGTATAATGTCCCAGCAGTGTCACCTCTCCAGTCATCACCAGACCCCTCCATTACTGTATAATGTCCCAGCATTCCCAGCAGTGTCACCTCTCCAGTCATCACCAGACCCCTCCATTACTGTATAATGTCCCAGCATTCCCAGCAGTGTCACCTCTCCAGTCATCACCAGACCCCTCCATTACTGTATAATGTCCCAGCAGGGTCACCTCTCCAGTCATCACCAGACCCCTCCATTACTGTATAATGTCCCAGCATTCCCAGCAGTGTCACCTCTCCAGTCATCACCAGACCCCTCCATTACTGTATAATGTCCCAGCAGTGTCACCTCTCCAGTCATCACCAGACCCCTCCATTACTGTATAATGTCCCAGCAGTGTCACCTCTCCAGTCATCACCAGACCCCTCCATTACTGTATAATGTCCCAGCAGTGTCACCTCTCCAGTCATCACCAGACCCCTCCATTACTGTATAATGTCCCAGCAGTGTCACCTCTCCAGTCATCACCAGACCCCTCCATTACTGTATAATGTCCCAGCAGTGTCACCTCTCCAGTCATCACCAGACCCCTCCATTACTGTATAATGTCCCAGCAGTGTCACCTCTCCAGTCATCACCAGACCCCTCCATTACTGTATAATGTCCCAGCAGTGTCACCTCTCCAGTCATCACCAGACCCCTCCATTACTGTATAATGTCCCAGCAGTGTCACCTCTCCAGTCATCACCAGACCCCTCCATTACTGTATAATGTCCCAGCAGTGTCACCTCTCCAGTCATCACCAGACCCCTCCATTACTGTATAATGTCCCAGCATTCCCAGCAGTGTCACCTCTCCAGTCATCACCAGACCCCTCCATTACTGTATAATGTCCCAGCAGTGTCACCTCTCCAGTCATCACCAGACCCCTCCATTACTGTATAATGTCCCAGCAGTGTCACCTCTCCAGTCATCACCAGACCCCTCCATTACTGTATAATGTCCCAGCAGTGTCACCTCTCCAGTCATCACCAGACCCCTCCATTACTGTATAATGTCCCAGCAGTGTCACCTCTCCAGTCATCACCAGACCCCTCCATTACTGTATAATGTCCCAGCAGTGTCACCTCTCCAGTCATCACCAGACCCCTCCATTACTGTATAATGTCCCAGCAGTGTCACCTCTCCAGTCATCACCAGACCCCTCCATTACTGTATAATGTCCCAGCATTCCCAGCAGTGTCACCTCTCCAGTCATCACCAGACCCCTCCATTACTGTATAATGTCCCAGCAGTGTCACCTCTCCAGTCATCACCAGACCCCTCCATTACTGTATAATGTCCCAGCATTCCCAGCAGTGTCACCTCTCCAGTCATCACCAGACCCCTCCATTACTGTATAATGTCCCAGCATTCCCAGCAGTGTCACCTCTCCAGTCATCACCAGACCCCTCCATTACTGTATAATGTCCCAGCAGGGTCACCTCTCCAGTCATCACCAGACCCCTCCATTACTGTATAATGTCCCAGCATTCCCAGCAGTGTCACCTCTCCAGTCATCACCAGACCCCTCCATTACTGTATAATGTCCCAGCAGGGTCACCTCTCCAGTCATCACCAGACCCCTCCATTACTGTATAATGTCCCAGCATTCCCAGCAGTGTCACCTCTCCAGTCATCACCAGACCCCTCCATTACTGTATAATGTCCCAGCAGTGTCACCTCTCCAGTCATCACCAGACCCCTCCATTACTGTATAATGTCCCAGCATTCCCAGCAGTGTCACCTCTCCAGTCATCACCAGACCCCTCCATTACTGTATAATGTCCCAGCAGGGTCACCTCTCCAGTCATCACCAGACCCCTCCATTACTGTATAATGTCCCAGCAGTGTCACCTCTCCAGTCATCACCAGACCCCTCCATTACTGTATAATGTCCCAGCACTGATCATCGCCGATTCTATGGCTCTTTGTATATATAAACTTACACATAGAAATAGACAGCAACATACCTGTACAGGAGCCGTGTGCTTGCAGGACCTGCGATGATGTCCCCGTCATGTGATCAGTCACATGGAGGAGGAGGAGTCACATGATCAGGGGCTGCTGCTCTAGGCTCATCTGCTCAGTGTATGCAGGACTCTGCTGTGCTGGTTGTGATCGCTGCTGGATGAGCTGAAGTTATGTGTATGCAGCAGAGCTGTGTGTGTGTGATGTGCGTGGTGCAGAGCTGTGTATGTGTGTGTTATATATGTCTGCAGCAGAGCTGTGTGTAATGTGCATGTAGCTGAGCTGTATGTGTACACAGTAGAGCTGTATATGTGTAATGTGCATGTAGCTGAGCTGTATGTGTACACAGTAGAGCTGTATATGTGTAATGTACATGTAGCTGAGCTGTATGTGTACACAGTAGAGCTGTATATGTGTAATGTACATGTAGCTGAGCTGTATGTGTACACAGTAGAGCTGTATATATGTAATGTACATGTAGCTGAGCTGTATGTGTACACAGTAGAGGTGTATATGTGTAATGTGCATGTAGCTGAGCTGTATGTGTACACAGTAGAGCTGTATATGTGTAATGTGCATGTAGCTGAGCTGTATGTGTACACAGTAGAGCTGTATGTGTGTAATGTGCATGTAGCTGAGCTGTATATGTGTAATGTACATGTAGCTGAGCTGTATGTGTACACAGTAGAGCTGTATATGTGTAATGTGCATGTAGCTGAGCTGTATGTGTACACAGTAGAGCTGTATATGTGTAATGTACATGTAGCTGAGCTGTATGTGTACACAGTAGAGCTGTATATGTGTAATGTACATGTAGCTGAGCTGTATGTGTACACAGTAGAGCTGTATATATGTAATGTACATGTAGCTGAGCTGTATGTGTACACAGTAGAGGTGTATATGTGTAATGTGCATGTAGCTGAGCTGTATGTGTACACAGTAGAGCTGTATATGTGTAATGTACATGTAGCTGAGCTGTATGTGTACACAGTAGAGCTGTATATATGTAATGTACATGTAGCTGAGCTGTATGTGTACACAGTAGAGGTGTATATGTGTAATGTGCATGTAGCTGAGCTGTATGTGTACACAGTAGAGCTGTATATGTGTAATGTACATGTAGCTGAGCTGTATGTGTACACAGTAGAGCTGTATATGTGTAATGTACATGTAGCTGAGCTGTATGTGTACACAGTAGAGCTGTATATGTGTAATGTACATGTAGCTGAGCTGTATGTGTACACAGTAGAGCTGTATATGTGTAATGTACATGTAGCTGAGCTGTATGTGTACACAGTAGAGCTGTATATGTGTAATGTGCATGTAGCTGAGCTGTATGTGTACACAGTAGAGCTGTATATGTATAATGTGCATGTAGCTGAGCTGTATGTGTACACAGTAGAGCTGTATATGTGTAGTGTACATGTAGCTGAGCTGTATGTGTACACAGTAGAGCTGTATATGTGTAATGTACATGTAGCTGAGCTGTATGTGTACACAGTAGAGCTGTATATGTGTAATGTACATGTAGCTGAGCTGTATGTGTACACAGTAGAGCTGTATGTGTGTAATGTACATGTAGCTGAGCTGTATGTGTACACAGTAGAGCTGTATATGTATAATGTACATGTAGCTGAGCTGTATGTGTACACTGTAGAGCTGTATATGTGTAATGTACATGTAGCTGAGCTGTATGTGTACACAGTAGAGCTGTATATGTGCAATGTACATGTAGCTGAGCTGTATGTGTGCAATGTACATGTAGCTAAGCTGTATGTGTACACAGTAGAGCTGTATATGTGTGGTGTACATGTAGCTGAGCTGTATGTGTACACAGTAGAGCTGTACATGTAGCTGAGCTGTATGTGTACACAGTAGAGCTGTATATGTGTAATGTACATGTAGCTGAGCTGTATGTGTACACAGTAGAGCTGTATATGTGTAATGTGCATGTAGCTGAGCTGTATGTGTACACAGTAGAGCTGTATGTGTGTAATGTGCATGTATCTGAGCTGTATGTGTATACAGTAGAGCTGTATATGTGTGTAATGTACATGTAGCTGAGCTGTATGTGTACACAGTAGAGCTGTATATGTGTAATGTACATGTAGCTGAGCTGTATGTGTACACAGTAGAGCTGTATATGTGTAATGTGCATGTAGCTGAGCTGTATGTGTACACAGTAGAGCTGTATATGTGTAATGTACATGTAGCTGAGCTGTATGTGTACACAGTAGAGCTGTATATGTGTAATGTACATGTAGCTGAGCTGTATGTGTACACAGTAGAGCTGTATATATGTAATGTACATGTAGCTGAGCTGTATGTGTACACAGTAGAGGTGTATATGTGTAATGTGCATGTAGCTGAGCTGTATGTGTACACAGTAGAGCTGTATATGTGTAATGTACATGTAGCTGAGCTGTATGTGTACACAGTAGAGCTGTATATGTGAAATGTACATGTAGCTGAGCTGTATGTGTACACAGTAGTGCTGTATATGTGTAATGTGCATGTAGCTGAGCTGTATGTGTACACAGTAGAGCTGTATATGTGTAATGTACATGTAGCTGAGCTGTATGTGTACACAGTAGAGCTGTATATGTGTAATGTACATGTAGCTGAGCTGTATGTGTACACAGTAGAGCTGTATATGTGTAATGTACATGTAGCTGAGCTGTATGTGTACACAGTAGAGCTGTATATGTGTAATGTGCATGTAGCTGAGCTGTATGTGTACACAGTAGAGCTGTATATGTATAATGTGCATGTAGCTGAGCTGTATGTGTACACAGTAGAGCTGTATATGTGTAGTGTACATGTAGCTGAGCTGTATGTGTACACAGTAGAGCTGTATATGTGTAATGTACATGTAGCTGAGCTGTATGTGTACACAGTAGAGCTGTATATGTGTAATGTACATGTAGCTGAGCTGTATGTGTACACAGTAGAGCTGTATGTGTGTAATGTACATGTAGCTGAGCTGTATGTGTACACAGTAGAGCTGTATATGTATAATGTACATGTAGCTGAGCTGTATGTGTACACTGTAGAGCTGTATATGTGTAATGTACATGTAGCTGAGCTGTATGTGTACACAGTAGAGCTGTATATGTGCAATGTACATGTAGCTGAGCTGTATGTGTGCAATGTACATGTAGCTAAGCTGTATGTGTACACAGTAGAGCTGTATATGTGTGGTGTACATGTAGCTGAGCTGTATGTGTACACAGTAGAGCTGTACATGTAGCTGAGCTGTATGTGTACACAGTAGAGCTGTATATGTGTAATGTACATGTAGCTGAGCTGTATGTGTACACAGTAGAGCTGTATATGTGTAATGTGCATGTAGCTGAGCTGTATGTGTACACAGTAGAGCTGTATGTGTGTAATGTGCATGTATCTGAGCTGTATGTGTATACAGTAGAGCTGTATATGTGTGTAATGTACATGTAGCTGAGCTGTATGTGTACACAGTAGAGCTGTATATGTGTAATGTACA